>NW_026737652.1:0-35236 GCF_949786415.1 Peromyscus eremicus | reverse complement strand
CAAAACAAACAAACAAACAAACAAATAAACAAACAAACAAACAGATGGTGAAAATTACATGAAACTCTAAGTGGAGTACTTGCTGCTCTTGCAGAGGATCCAGGTTTGGTTCCCAGCACGCACATGGTAGCTCACAGTCAACTGGAACTCCAGTTCCAGAGGATCTGACAACTTGTCCTCCAAAGGCACCAAGCAGGCACGTGGTGCACAAATATGCATGCAGTAAAACACTCATATACATAAAATTTTTTTAAAAAAGAAAACCAATATGACAATGAGATAAAGATTCTTGTGGTAAACTAAAGGAGGAAGACATCCATACTGAGTTTGCTGTGAGATTGGTAAGAAAACTAGAAAAGATAACTGAAGACTTGGAAAACGAGCTGAAATGAACCAAAAAGGAGCACATCTGTGCATATATGTGCAACATATATATATATATATATATATATATATATATATATATATATATATATGCCTGGTGCTCGAGGAGGTCAGCAGAGGACAGATCCCTTGGAACTGGAGTTACAGATGGTTTTGAGCCTCCATGTGGGTGCTGGGGACCAAACCTGGGTACTCTTCAAGAGAAGCAAGTTCTCTTAATGATGGACTAGACTCTGCTTGACCTGAATGAGATGTCTTACCCTCCCATTACTGTACTCCTCCCTCTGACCCTGACTCAGCCCTCCAGAAGCTGACCTAGAGAAGCCCCTTTCTTTTTGCCAACTCCTCTATCTCCTCCCAGAGATTCCAACTGAGTAGAGACTGAGTACCAATGGGAACAACACTTAGGAAAACATGAGCACAAATTCAAAGTGTCTTTGAAAGAATGCTGTGGTGTTATTTTTTTAAATCTGTAGTAGGTAGGCAAAAGAGATTTTTGTTACTTTAAGAAACCTGAGCCCAGTGCAGTAGCATATATGTATAATCCCAGTATTAGGAAAGTGGAGGTAGAAGGACAGGAATTCAAGGCCATCTTAGGCTACAAGAGATGCTTTATCTTTTTTCTTTGTCTTTTCTTTTTTTCTTTTTCTTTTCCTTTTTTTGACACAGGGTTTTCCTGGGTACCTTTACGCCTTTACTGGAACTTATTTTGTAGACCAGGCTGGCCTGGAACTCACAGAGATCGGCCTGCCTCTGCCTCCCAAGTGCTGGGATTAAAGGCCTATGCCACCACTGCTGGGCAAGAGATGCTTTCTTTTTTTTTATTTTTTTATTTTTATTTCATGTGTGTTGGTGTTTTGCCATGGGTGTCAGGTCCCCTGGAACTGGAATTACAGTTATAATCTCCAATGTGGGCGCTGGGAATTGAACCCGGGTCTTCTGGAAGAGCAGTCAATGCCCTTAACCACTGGGCATTGGGTCTTTCTTAAAGACCAAAAGCAAACCAATTAGCAACAATAACAAAAATCCCTTGTACTTTTTAGCTATCAGCCTTTCATCTTCCCCACTAACCCCAGGCCTAGGTAACTAATCTACTTTTCCTATACACTTTCTCTATATATTTTGGTCTATTCTGGACATTTTCTACAGATGGGATCCAAGTCTGTGGCCCTTCCTGACTTCTTTCATTTAACATGCATCCCATGCTGCAGCACCTATTAATACTTCACTCCTAATGACTGAATTCTACTTCACTGCAGATACAAACCACATTTTATTTATCCATTTGCTAATTGATGGGTATTTGAATTATTTCCAATTTTTGGGTATTATGACCAATTCTGCTATGAAAACTAATGCATGTTTTTGTGGAAATGCATTTACATCTCTGCAGGTATATAACCAGAAAAGCTGCTAGATCCATAGCCACTTAACTTTTTGAGGGAACTGCTGCTGAACTGTTTCCCCAAGCCCACTGTAACATTTGAATTCACCAGCCGTGCATAAGGTTTCTAATGCCTCCATATCCTTGCCAAGTTTATTATCTGTCTTTTTAACTGTGCCCATCAATAGTGCTATGATAGTAACTAATTTGTGTTTGCATTTCTCTGAGGATTGAAGATGTTTGGCATCTATATTCTGCTTATTAGGCATTTGTATGCCTTCTTTGGAAAAAATGTTTATTCATATGTTTTGTCCATTTTGTAATCTAGTTACTTGTTACTTTTGTTTTGTTTTGTTTTTTCCGGTTTTTCGAGGCAGGGTTTCTCTGTGTAGTTTTGCGCCTTTCCTGGAACTCACTTGGTAGCCCAGGCTGGCCTCGAACTCACAGAGATCCGCCTGGCTCTGCCTCCCAAGTGCTGGGATTAAAGGCGTGCGCCACCACCGCCCGGCTACTTGTTACTTTTATACTTTATATAAATAGATATAAGTCCCTTATCAGATATGACTGGTAAATATTTTTACCCACTTTGATTTTTTTATTGTCCCAATTTGGAGAAAAGGCACAATTTTGCCTATTTCAAAATGTCAAAGGAGACTGAATTAAAAGTTATTTGAGGGCCAACGAGATGACTCAGCAAGGAAAGGGGCTTAATCACAAGCCTCTCTACACAAGTTCTATACTCAGGTCCCACCCACATGGAAGGAAAGGACTGAGTCCTGAGAGAGTTGTCCTCTGACCTCCACACATGTTCTATGCCCACACAGAGAAACATTAAATACATAAAACTAATTAAAAACATTTCTGGGCTGGGGAGATGGCTCAGCAGTTAAGAGCACTGGCTGTTCTTCCAGAGGTCCTGAGTTCAATTCCCAGTGACCACATGGTGGCTCTCAACCATCTGTAATGAGATCTGATGCCCTCTTCTGGCTTGCAGACATACATGCAGACAGAACACTGTATATATAATAAATAAATCTTAAAAAAAAAAAAAAACATTTCTAAGCTGTTCTTGTCAGATGTAGTGATACAGATCTGTAATCCCAGCACTCAGAAGGCAGAAGCAGAAGGATTGCTACAAATTCAGACAGCTTGGTCTACAAAGCAAGGTCCAGGTTAGTCTGGTCTATAGAGCAAGGCCTTATCTCAAAAACTTGAAAACTAAAGGAATATATAAATAAATTTAAGTTATACTAAAAGGCTGAGGAGATGGCTCAGTGGGTAAAGGCCTTGCTGAAAACATGAGGACCTGAGCTAGGAACCCAGCAGCCATGTAAAAAAGCTGGGCATGGACACATACCAGTAATCCCAGAGCTGTGGAAAGTGGAGACAGGAGAATCACTGCGGCTTATTGGCTACCAGTTTTAACTTCAGATTGAGTGAGAAACCCCATCTCAAAGGAATAAGGTGGCAGATGATAGAACAACAGAACATCTCAGTCACCAAGCGGTGGTGGCTCGCACTAATTCCAGCACTCTAGGGGTGGGGAGTGGGGTGGAACAGAGGCAGGAGGATCTCTGTGAGTTCAAGGCTAGCTAGTCTACAGAGTGAGTTCTAGGACAGCCAGGACTATACAGAAAAACCCTGTCTCAACCCCCCCCCCAAAAAAAAATCCAAAAAAAAAAAAAAAAAAAAAAGAACAACTCAGTCCTCTGCAGTCCTCTGGCCTACACACACACACACACATACGTAAGAAAAACTTGGCACAGCTTGTCTGTAATTTCAGCATTGAGGAGGCAGACAATCATAAGACCTTGAGTGGTTGAGGAAGACACCCAACACTGGTCCCTTACCACAGCACATGCATGCACACAAACGTGCACATATGTGCATATATATATAACATACACAAACAGCTATTATTGTTTTCAGATTAATAGTATATAGTAACTCTTAGCATATATAGAAAAGACAATTTAAAGACTTAAGAAAAGCAGTGCATGGTACCACACACTTGTAATCTCAGCACTCAGCAGACAAGAAGACAGATCTCTATAAGTTTGAGGCCAGCATGGTCTACACAGCAAGTCCCAGGCCAGCCAAGGCTACATGGTGAGACCTGTCTCAAAAAATAAAATAAAATAAAAGACTGAAGAAGGGTCAAAAACAGACCCAGCAAAAATAGCTCACAAAGTAAAAAGTGCTCGTTGCAAAAGCCTCACAACCTGAATGTTATCTCTGAACCCACATAAAAGCACAAGGAGACAATCAACTCCACAAAATTATCTCCTGACCTCCCCCACACCATGACACATCCACATACATACTTACACAAACACAAGAATAAAAATAAAGAATTTTTTTAGCGCCGGGCGGTGGTGGCGCACGCCTTTAATCCCAGCACTCGGGAGGCAGAGCCAGGCGGATCTCTGTGAGTTCGAGGCCAGCCTGGTCTCCAAAGCGAGTTCCAGGAAAGGCGCAAAGCTACACAGAGAAACCTTGTCTCAAAAAACCAAAAAAAAAAAAAAAGAATTTTTTTAAATACCAAAACCATCCCCCAACTCAAAATGGCCAGTGGCATTCAGCATAAAGGTGGTACACAGTGCACCTTCACATCTCATGTTTTCCTTTTAATTGTGTGCTGGCTGTGGTGGTTTGAATGGAATTGGCCCCCATAATCTCACAGGGATTGGCACTATCAGGAAGTGTCTTTGTTGCAGTGGGTATGGCCTTGGAGGAAATGTGTCATGTAGGGGTGTGCTTTGAAGTTTATTATGCTCAGGATACCGCCCAGTGTCTCAGTCGACTTCCTGTTGCCTGCAAGATATAGGACTCTCAGCTATTCCTCCAGCACATCTGCCTGTATGTTACCATGCTCTCCACCATGATGATAATGGACTGAACCTCTGAAACTGTAAGGGAGCCACCTCAATTAAATGTTTTCATTTATAAGAGTTGCCGTGGTCAGGGTCTCTCTTCACAGCAAAAGAAACCCTAACTGAAACACTGTCATCCCCTATATAGTTAATACTTTGCATTTTTCAATTTTTTTGTTTTGTCTTGTTTTTTGAGACAGGGTTTCTTTGTGTAGTCCTGTCCTGGAACTTGCCCTGTAGACCAGGTTTCTGACTCAAAGATCCACTTGCCTCTGCCTCCTGAGTGCTAGGATTAAAGGCATGCACCACCACTGCTCACTAATTTTTCAATCTTTGTAGCTACTTCTACCTCTGAATTCCTGTCGTATGTCAAAGGAAGTGCTACTATTATTGTTTTATCATTAAACAAGGCAGGATTACTTCTCCCTTCTCTCCTAGTAACTAATTTTAATGGAGTAGTATTGTGGAATTTTTCATATTTGCTAATGGCTTACTTTGGCTCTATAAAAACTTTGTTTTTTTCTAGTTTTCTGAAAAAACTAGGTTTTTTTAGCCTAGTTCCAGCTAAGGCTGAAGTCAACAAATATTACTGAAACAGCAAGCCCATTTTTACCAGTGTACTTCAAGCTCTTTTTTTTTTTTTTTTGGTTTTTCGAGACAGGGTTTCTCTGTGTAGCTTTGCGCCTTTCCTGGAACTCACTTGGTAGCCCAGGCTGGCCTTGAACTCACAGAGATCCGCCTGGCTCTGCCTCCCAAGTGCTGGGATTAAAGGCGTGCGCCACCACCGCCCGGCCTACTTCAAGCTCTATACTGGACTATTATATATAATGCAAATTTCTAGGCTAACATGTGAATGATTTCCCAGTCCTTATTTCTTCAAGAGTATTCTGTATAATGTAGTCAATGAAATTTCTTACTCTGGAAGCTGGGGATGTAGCTAAATTTGTAGAAAGCCCTGGGTTCAGTTCCCAGTATCATTTTAAACCTGGCATGACGGTGCAGTACATGCCTACAATTCAACACTTGGGAGGTGAAGGCAGGATGATCAGAAGTTCAAAGTCAACCTTGGATACATAAGACCCTATCTTTAAAACAAAAAGGAAACTTACTTTCTTACTGTCTCATAAGCATTCTAAGTGTATTTTTTCATATAATCTTTTCTATGAACAATATCTGCAACAGCTAACACAATGACTACTATAGCCAGGGACCACAGTAATCACTTCTTATTATTAACTAACTTCATCTAAACAAGGTCATGATGAAAGTTTTATCACTTTCTTGCACAGATAAACAAATTGTGGCATGGCAAAGTGTATGATCAAAGGTTACTGTATATTGCAGGGTGAAGATTTGAACCCTAGCAATTTAAGTTTCTCAGTCCATGCTGGTAACCTCAACAACTGACTGCTTTGTAATTATCCTCTATCTACTTCTATTTATTTATTTATTTATTTATTTATTTATTTATTTATTTATTTATTTATTTATTTATTTTTATTTTATGTGCATTGGTGTTTTGCCTGCATGAATGTCTGTGTGAGAGTGTCAGATCTTGGAGTTACAGACTGTTGTGGGCTGCCATGTGGGTGCTAGGAATTGAACCCTGGTCCTCTGGAAGAGTAGTCAGTGCTCTTAACCATTGAGCCATCTCCAGCCCCAGAACTATAGTCTTTTTCTGAGACAGGGTTTCTCTGTGCAGTTTTGGTGCCTGTCCTGGAACTCACTCTGTAGAGCAGGCTGGCCTGGAACTCACAGAGATCCACCTGGCTCTGCCTCCCGAGTGCTGGGATTAAAGGTGTGCGCCACCACTGCCCACTCTATCTACTTCTATACAAACATCTTTGTACTGTGTCCTAGCCATCTTACCACAGTCTACTTAGTAATGTAATAAGGAGAAACCCATCATAGTGGCACACATCTGCAATTTCAGCACTTTCGAGGCAGGAAGATCAAAAACTCTAGTCTAGCATGGGCTATACAAAGAGACCCTGATTCAAAACAAACAAAGAGCAACAATAATGGAAAGAGATGTTTTGAAAATAGTACTTAAAATAAACAACAGGTATGATACAGCTTGGTGGTAGAGCACTTAGTGTGTGCCAGGCCCTGGGTTCAAATCCTAATAGCAAAATTTAAAAAAAAATTCAAAAAACAGTACACACACACACATGCTTTTTGAGACAGCGTTTCTCTGTGTAACCTTGGCTATCCTAGAACTCACTCTGTAGACTTAAGTTGGCCTTGAAATCACAGAGATCCACCTGCCTCTGCCTCCTGAGTGCTTGGATTAAAAGCATGCACCACCACTGCCCAGCATGCCCTATATTTTTATATTCACACTATATATGTGTGTTCATGTATGAATATATGTGTATATATATATATATGCACAATAAAATATTGAAATGAGATATATTTTTAAATGGTCATTATTTTTGTACAACATTATAGTGTACATCTGTAATCAACAACTTAGGAGGCTTAGGCAGGCCAATTGTAACAAGTTTGAAGCCAATCAGGTCTATGTATTATATAGCAAGATCCTATCTCAAAATACCAGGGAAAGGCTGGTAAGATTAGGTAAAGATGCTTGCCACCAAGTGACAACCAGAGTTCAATTTCCAGAATCCACATGGCAGAAGAAAGAACCAATTCTCCCAAGCTGTTCTCTGACCTCCACTTGTGTGCCATGGCATATGGACATCTACACACATGAACACATGAGAAATAAATAAATAAATGATAAAAACAAAACACCTAGACCTGGTAGTTTATGCCTATCCCAGCACTTGGGAGACTGAGGAAGCAAGATCACTTTGAGTCTGAGTAGCTCAGACTGGACTACAGAGTTAATTCCAGGCTACCCAGAACTGTATACCAAGACATCTCTCTCTCTTAAAAAAGGGGGGGGGGCTGGAAAGACAGCTTAGCAATTAAGAGCACTGGCTGCTCTTCCAGAGGACCCAAGTTCCATTCTCAGCACCCACATGGGGAGACTCATGACCGACCATCTGTAACTCCAGTTCTAGGGAATCTGCCACCCTCTATATGTTTACCTGGTTTCCACAGAGGCCAAAAAAAAACCACACCACTAACCCCCCCAGGAAAAAAAAACACCCAAATATTATCAAAAATAAAATGTGTATAATTTAACTCAGGGTCTCCTTTTGCGGGGCAGGGTCTCATTATGGAGCTCTACCTAGCCTCAAACTCACAGAGATCAACCTGCACCTGCTTCCTGAGTACTGGGATTACAAGTGTACACTACCACACCCAGCCTCAATGTTTCCTTAAACAGTGGCATGTCTTTCTGTGTTAGGACGAAGAACCAAATGAAATTAAAAGGTTTTTACTTTTAACTGACCAAATGATAATTACTGTATACTAGTGTATATTAGATTTTGGTATATATGTATCTCTACAGTTTTTTATGTGAATTTTTGTTTGTTTTGGCAGCTTTTGTCTTTTGAAACAAGGTTACACTATATATCCCAGGCTGGTCTTAAATCTGTTGCAATCCTCCTGCCTCAGTTTCAATGTGTTGGGACTATAATCATGCACCACCACACCTGGCTTATGCCTATATTCAAAGAATAACAAATTAGGAACTAGGGAGGTGTTTCAGTCAGTAAAGTACCTGCTGCATGAGTATGAGGACCCGAGTTCAGATCCCCAGCATCCACATAAAAACAAAAACAGGGATGTGCATCTGTAGCACCAGCCTTAGAGGTAAAGGGTATAGAGAAAAGCAGACCTCTGAGCTTACTGGCCAAACAGCTTTGTCAAATTGATGAGCTCCAGATTCAATAAGAGATCGTGTCTCAAAAACTAAGGTTCATGCTAGTCATAATAGCACACACCTTTAATCTCAACACTTGGGAGTTTGAGGCCAGCCTGGTATATATAGTGACTTCCAGGAAAGCCAGAGATACAAAGAGAACATTACCTCTAAATAAATAAATAAGGTTCAGAGAGTAATCACAGATGACATCTGTTGTCAACTTCTTCTGGACACACAAAAAATGATAAATTCTTCATGTCTCAAAATATAAACTTATGACAGGTGACATTTAATTTATATTTCAATCATGAAATACTTCTGAAAGTTCCTAATTATGTAGCACTATTTTCAAATACAGATTACACAAACCTTAAAAATGGTGTCACTTCAAATTGGTAAAGAAAACAAATGATTTAGGACATACCCTAAACCATATTGGGAGGGAGTGGGAGGAAGGGGGAAGGGAGACAAAGTGGTATTCTTACACCTGCAGGTAAACCAAAACTGAAACATGAAAAGTGAAAACCACAAACAACCAGGGGTGTGGGTGTGGGTGGCTGGGGAGTGGAGTCAAAGTCACTAAATGGTAACTGAAAAATTCAGACTAACTCAAAAGTCACAGAAGCCCTAATTTTCAAGGGCTTGTGAATAGATATATCACAATTAAAGAATTGAAGATATCCAATAGAAAAAAAACATTTTCAACCTCACTTATAATAAAAGAAATATGAATACAAATGTCAGTTGGGCTGGAGAGATGGTTCAATGGTTATGAGTATTTGCTGTTCTTGCAGAATACCTGGGTGAGGTTCCTAGCACCCACATGGTGGCTCACAATTACCTATAACTCCAGTTCCAGGAGATGTCTTCTACTGTCCTCCAAGAGCTCCTACAACCACATGGCACACAAACCCACACAGGCACACAGGCACACAGGCACACAGGCACACAGGCACACACACACACACACACACACACACACACACACACACACACATAATACATTTTTAAATGCCAATAAATGGTCCTCCATGATCTATCAGTGGATAAAAGTACTTGCTACATAAGCCTAATAACGAGTTCAATCCCTAGAACCCATGGTAGGAGAGAACCAACTCCCCAAAATTCTCCTCTGATCACCACACATGTACCAATATTCCCACATGCATATACAATAATATATTCATTTTTAAATTTAAATTCTAATCAGTGGGCAGTGGTGGCACACACCTTTAGGCAGAGGCAGGTGGAGCTCTGTGAGTTCAAGGCCAGCCTGGTCTACACAGTGAATTCCAGGAGAGCCAAGACCACACAGAGAAACCCTATCTCAAAAAACAAACAAAAAAAGAAAACAAAAAACCCACCCCACCCCACTGCCCCCAAAAACTAATTAAAATAAGGTATCATCTTTTACCTACCTATTTGTTTATTTTTCAAGACAGGGTTTCTCTGTGTAGCCCTGGCTATCCTGGACTTGCTCTGTAGACCAGGATGGCCTCAAATGCAAGGGTCTGCTTGCCTCTGGGATTAAAGGCACTACACCTAGCTATTACCTACCAAATTTTAAAGATTAAAAAATAAATAAATAAAACAATACAACAAACCCCAATGTGCCCAAATAGGTCAATCAGTATAATATCAAAAGATCTAAACTAGTAGTTCTGAGGTTTACAGAGGTAAACAATCTCTATCAACATTTGAATACACATTTGCTTTCACCTAGCAATTCTGCTTGATTTACTATCCAGGCATTCTCACTTGAATACAAAAGGTTATTCACCAAACCACTATTTTGTACCCTGAAAAATCTGGAAACATTCTTAAAATGGGCTAAATAAATAATGACAATCCATACAAAAGAATGCCACTGTTCAAAATAAGATTTGAGGGCCAGTGAGATGGCTCAGTGGGTAAGGGCACTTGTTACCAAGCCTAACAACTTGAGTTTGATGGTCCCTGGGACACACGTGGTGGAAGAGAACCAATTCTTCTAAGTTGTCCTCTGACCTCCATATGTGTACTGTCACACACACACTCACTCTCTCTCACACACATAAAATTACTTTAAATTCTCCTTAAAAAAAAAAAAAACCTAGTAAGTCTCCAAAATAATTTGAACACCCTTGCAAAAAGAATCAGGTAGATTCCATATCTATTCTCCAAGGTTAATCAAACAGGAAACAAATAAATAAGGCAAACATCCAGTACTGGATGAATACACTGGTGTAAATTAAAAACCAAGAGTCAGACATTGTGTAGCATACCTGTAATACCAGCACTAGGGAGTAGGAGGCAGTAGGTGATTGAGAATTCCAAGAAACGTTTGTTGCTGTGGGATATACCTAATAATATTTACCATATTATAAATTACAACAGAAAAAAATTAAAATTAAAGCCAATTCATTTAAAAGGGAACTGATTTTGTGCCAACTACTTACTGCTGTGTACAAACCACCACAAAACTTTAGTAGCTTGAAATATTTATGATCTCAATTTCCATAGTTTGGCAATCTAGGTGTGCCTTGACAAGGTCCCACAGGCTGAAACTATCTGAAGCCTTGACTGGGAAGGATTCATTTCCTAGCTTACTCTTAGAGTTGTTGCTGGGGTTCAATTCTGTATGGGCTATTGGATTAAGGCCTCAGTTCCTCATGAGCTGTTGGCCAAAGGCCTTCTTGGTTTTTTGCCATATAGGTCTTTCTGTCAGCCTCTTAAAACATGATAGCTAGCTTCTGTAGAATGAGCCAAGGAGCACCAATGTGAGAGAGTAATTATAGAAGTGACATTCCTTCAGTTTCCCACTCTGCCCTCTCTTGACAGAGTCTTGCTACCTTATAAAGGTTGGTCTCAAACTGCCAAATTGCTGGGTTCAAATGATCCTCCTTTAAAAAAAAATAAAAAGCAGTTGTTTTTCCAAACTAAAAAAGAGCAAATTTTCTTCCTTCCTGTTTTTTTGGGGGGAGGGGATAATTTTATTACATTTTATTTGTTTGTGTCTCCAGCCAACTTTTTTATCCTCAAGAAATGTGTTAAGAGAGTACCAGAGCCAAGCATGGCAACATGTGAAATCTCAGCAGCTGGGAGATGAATGCAGGAGGATCAGTAGTTCAAGGTCATCCTCTGCTATGCAGCAAAGTTGACACTAGCCTAGGTTCCATAAGATTCTCAAAAAACAGGTTGGGGAGACCCCAAGATACATGGAATATAGACAATGGTTGTTGAGCCCCAAAAGCCCAAGCTCTAAATATATCACTCACCACTGTTTATGTGTCCATAAGGAGGTCAACTTCTCAGTTTCCTACCTGCATAGTGTAGATATACAATACCTTCCTTCTATTAGTTATAAGATCACATACAATGAATACGCATAACTACTCCACAGTAGAACTGTTTAAGAGCGCTGGCTGCTCTTTGCAGAGGATCCCGGTTCCATTCCCAGCACCCACATGGCAGCTCATAAATATTAACTCCAGTTCCAAAGTCCCACTTCTGGCCTCTGAGGGCACCAGGCACAGACACACATGAAAAAAAATAAATAAGTAAATAAATAAATGAAGCTGGGCATGGTGGTGTATACCTTTAATCCCAGCACTCAAGAGGCAGAGGCAGGTGAATCTCTGACTTTGAGGCTAGCCTACATAGTGAGACCTTGTCTCAACCTCCCCCCCCCAATAATAATAAATAACTTTTTAAAGAATATTTGAGTAAAGGATATTTTACAGAAAGTATATCTGGAACTTGTAGAATGGTCCAGTGGGTATAGGCACTTGCCTCAAAGGCTAACAATCTGAGTTTGATCTCTGGAATACTTACAAAAGTGGAAAGAACCAACTCTACAAGCTGTCCCATGGCATCCACACTCAAGTCATGGCAAAAATTACCTGCACACATGCACACACACCATAGACCCACAATGTTTTTAAAAACATATATTCTCACTTTTTTGTTTGTTTTCTGAGACAGGGTTTCTTTTTGTGTAGCTTTGGCTGTTCTGGAACTAGCTCTGTAGACCAGGCTGGCCTTGAACTCACAGAGATCTGCCTGCCTGTGTGCCACCACCGCCATGGCCACATATTCTCACTTTTAACATAGCCTACACTTCAGTCCAAACAATCCTTAGAGAAATGTGCTTGTTAAAAGAGTGTAGTCACTCACAGCACTTGGGAAGCTAAAGCAGGACTGCCACCAAATTAACGTCAACCAGGGTACATACTGAGTTTATGGACAGCCTGGGCTAGTGTGGGACCCTGTCCCAACAAAAGGGAGAAAGAAGGTGCCATGGTAGGGGGCAAAAGAAGAAAAGGTGTTTCTAAACTGCTGCCTATCTTTCTCATCATTCTACTTGGACTTTTCTATGAATAAAGAAGATAGATGAAAATGTGTTACAAGTAATTATTATTCATAGAGGGAATAATAAAGGCCATTTTGTAGAAATTTTAGAAATGTAACATAGAAACTAACACTCAAAACAATAAATTCAGCTGGAAGGTAGAGGCACACACCTCTAATCTCAGCACTTGGGAGGCAGAGGCAGGAGAATCTCTGTGAATTTGAGGCCAGCCTGGTCTACAGAGTGAGTTCCAAGACCAAGGCTACACAGAGAGAACCTGTCCCAAAACAAACAAAAACCCAATAAATTCTAATAAAAATTATTTTGACAACATAGTACAACACTGATCATTTTATGTGCCTTTTTCACAACTAATAAAATTTAAGTAGTTGCAAGTGGAAACAGAATTTCAATGAGGAAATAAACTGAATTGTTAAAATATATTGTCTTATGTATACATACATATATATATATATATCCAAGTGCGAGTATATTTTTTGTTTTGTTTTGTTTTTTGAGACAGGGTCTCAATATGCAGCTCTGGCTGTCCTGGAATGCACTATGTAGTCAGGCTGGTCTCCAACTCAGAGATCTGCCTGCCTCTGCATATACCACCACTCCCAGATCAATTGTGAATAAATCTTAATGTTGTGGGGTAAAAATTAATACTGTCATTGTGGAAATCAGTTTGAAGATTATTTGCACCTTCCACGTTTACTACTGCTTTATTCACTATAGCAAAAACTTGGAATCAACCTAGTAGTCAAAACAACAGATAACTAGATAACGAAAATTTGGTATATATAAAAGAATGGAATGTTACCCAGCTCTAAAGAAAAATGAAGTTAAAAAATTTATAGGAAGCCAAGTGTAGTGGTGCATGTATCTCTGTGAGTTTGAGGTCAGGTCGAGTATACATAGCAAGTTCCAGGATAGCCAGAGCTATACAGTGAGATCCTATTTTGAAAAACAAAAAACATGAAAATGGATGAACTTAGAAAGTACATTAAGTAAGGTCACACAATCTTAGAAAGAAAAAACCTTATGTTCTCTTTCATATGAAGAATGTAGCCAATTATACATAAACAAATGTACATGAAGAAACAAAAACAAGAAAGGCTAAATATAAGGATATGAGGATGGACTGAATGCAGGTAATGGACACAAGCTATAAAAGAAGATATAAAGCGAATTGTTTTTCCAGTTCTAATTCTGTTATGGGCTTTTTGGTTTTGGTGGTGAATAAGTACATAAAATATTTGATACTGAAAGTATAAATTTTAATGTGAAGCTCCACAGCTTCTGTTCCGAATGCCTATTCTGACTGTATAGAAGTTTACTTAGGTTTGGTTATTTTAGTATATGATGATGTTTTTTATTTATCTGAAAGATTTTTAATGATGAAATATATAAAAATGTAAAAATAAAATTAAAAGGAAAAATATTTGAACAAAATTCCCTTAAAACAAAATATAAATGAGAATGTATGAATTGTTAATATTACAGATTATATGTGAAATAAAGAGAATGTTTTCAAAAAGTGATACCACCTACTTTGCAGAGCTCAGATATTAAAATGCGTGAACATTCAACATACCTAACAGTACATGAGATAAGTAAAATCTGATCAAATTTTTTCCTTTGAAATTTAACTCTCTGAAAAATACAAAATTTGAAAACTACCTATTTGAAAGAAATCTATTATAATGAATCTTGTAAAGAATCCCCTAAAAGGGGTTGAGAGATATGGGTCCAGTGGTTGAGCATTTAACTAGTATACAAAGACACTATGTTCCATCCCTAGAAATGGGGAAAAGTGATCATACAAAAGCAAATACACACTCTATTTTATGTGGATTTGATGTTTCCTACATAAAAATTCTCCAGTCAAGGCTAATAAACAACATACAAAATGACATATAAGATACCTTCCAGTCGGGTATGGTAATGTGCAACTGCAATCCCAGTATTCTGGCAGCTGAGGTTGAGGGATCACAAGTTTGAGACCAACCTAGGCTGGGATACACAGTGGAACCTTGTCTCAAAAAAAAAAAAAAGAAAGAAAGAAAGAAAGAAAGAAAGAAAGAAAGAAAGAAAGAAAGAAAGAAAGAAAGAAAAGAAACACAAATGAATATTGCATATTGCATTCATTATAACACGAAAATGTGAAGATTACTAAAAGGAAGCACTGTCTGTATCTAGATGTTCTCATTGTAGCTTCTCCTGTAAGACTCCCATTAAGAAAAAACAAAAACAATGAAAGCTTGGGGGCCAGAGAGATGGTTCAACAGTTATGAGCACTTGCTGCTCTTGCAGAAGACATGTGTTCAGATCCCAGCACCACGTCAGGAGGCTTACAACTGCTTGTAACTACAGCTCCAGGGAATTCAATGCCCTCTTCTGGCCTCCACAAGCACTCACCTTCACAGGCACATACCACAACCATGTACATAATTAAAAATAATGTTTTTAATGAAATCTTACCAATAGCTAAAATAATATAACTAGATCACTTTACTTATTAGTATCTTTGCCAGAAAAGTGCAAGTTCAACTTGGCAAATAGAGGAAAAAATGAAAATTAATTAAAACGATTCCTTCCTGAACTATATACTCTTGCCCAACCCTGACTACTTTATCATAGAGATTCTGGGAAGGGAAGAAAATACAAAGCCGAGAAGATGGATTACAAAATTAACAGCACCCTAAAAGCAAGAGAATCTGATCTTCCCTATATTATCCCCTCCAAACCATGTAAAATTTTATATGCCCTGCACTATGCCAACTGTCGTTTCAACTCACTCTTCACAATAATCCTAATATGGTGTGTGTAGCAGCAACCCCACTTTCCAGGTGATGCAACTGAGGCTTGTAGCCTGACATATGTGCCCAGGGTTACAAAGCTATTAAGTGACAGAGCCAAGAGTCTTGACTCTAAAACCTATACTATTTACCCACTACTATACTACTTATTACCACAGTAGAGATGAAAGGGCACTGGGTTCCAGAATTAGCTTCATCCCTTGGGCAAACCACCTGACCTTACCTAGCAGTGTGTCATCAGTAAATAAAAGCAATGATAGCTGCCCAACCTTCCTTACAGCATCTGAGTGATGCTAAGAGTTAATGTATTTGCAAACACACGCTATAAAAATGACAGGATACTACATAAATGTAAGGTTTGGGTAAGGTGAATCCAAGTATCATATACTTTTAGCCTTCAAAATGGTTTATAGACTTTGAAACAAGCTTAGTAATAGTCAAAAATTTTAAAGATTTTTATTTTTAATTATGTGTATGTGTGTGGGTATGTACAGGTGTCCATGGAGCCCCAAGGCATTAGTTTCCTTAAACTGGAGTTACTGTCAATTGTAAGCCACCTGATATGGGTGCTAGGAATTGAACTCTGGTCCTCTACAAGAGCAGTTGTGCTCTTAATGACTGAAGTATCTCTCTTGCCTCTAGTCAAATCATCTTTTTTTTTTCTTCTGGGAGTCACATTTTTTTTTTCAATTTCATATACACATATAATGTATGGTGTCAAATCATCTTTTAACATTCCCAAAAGTAAAGCTTTCGTTTAAAAAAAACTGAGACATTTTAGAAAAGACAAAACTATGGAGACAGTTAAATGATCAGTTTGGTAAAAAACACTCTAGGCTAAGGTAGGAGGATCAGAATTTTGAGGCCAGTCTGGGCTACACTGTGAAATATTATTTCAAAAAACAACACACCAGAAGCTGGCAAAATGGCTCAGTGGGTAAAGGCACTTGCTGCCAACCTGAGTTTCATTTCTAGGCACCCATATGGTAAATGTTGTCTTCTGACCAACATACATGTACTATGACTGACACTCAAACACTTAAATAAACATCATCCAACTAAAAGAGAAAATCAGTTGGTGCCAGCAGTTGGGAAGAATGACTAGGTGGAGTACAGGCTACTCTGGACATGTTATTATATACTTGTCAAAATGTATACATTGTATAACATCACTGAACCCTGTAAACTATGGGCTTAGTCAGTAATAATGTATCTATGTGGCCTGAACAATTGTAACAAATTGTAACACATTGCTGTAACATGTAAATAAGGGTGTAGTATATGTGTGAGCAGAAATATGAAAACTCTACTTTCTGCTCCACTTTTTTTTTCCCCCAAGACAGGGTTTCTCTGTGTAGCTTTGCGCCTTTCCTAGAACTTGCTTTGTAGACCAGGCTGGCCTCGAACTCACAGAGATCTGCCTGGCTCTGCCTCTTGAGTGCTGGAATTAAAGGCGTGCACCACCACCCGGCTCTGCTCTATTTTTTAGTAATATTTACAAACTGCTCAGGTACCTTGATTTTTTTAATTTTATTTATTTTTATTTAATGTGCATTGGTGTTTTGCATTGGTTTCAGGTACCCTGAAACTGGAGTTACAGACAGTTGTAAGCTGCCATGTGTGTGCTGGAAATTGAACCCAGGTCCTCTGGAAGAACAGTCAATGCTCTTAACCGCTAAGCAATCTCTCCAGCCTCATGTCTTGATATTTTTAAGATCAACTTTATGAAATAGGAAGTAATGTGAGTTAATTTAATAGTTCTTTGTTTTTTAAAAATGCCTATAATATTTAATAATGTATACTGAGTTTCTTAGATCAATGATGTCCAATAGAATTTTACTCAATGATGACAATGTCTTGGAGCCAGGTATAGTGGCTTATACCTATAATTCCAGTACTAGGAAAGCTGAGGCTAAGGGATGACTGCAAATTTGAGGCTGGCATTGGCTACATGAGTTCCAGGTTAACATGGGCTATACAGTGAGACCTTGGCTTTCAAAAACAGAAACAAAACAAACTAAAAACACAGAAACTATACTAACTCTTCTGTAATACGCACAGCCATATTAACTACTGGAATACTTGAAATTTGGCTAGTATAATTGAAACAGAGAATTTTAAAACTTCATTTAACTTTAACAAATTGAAATTGGGCCCAGTGGTATTGACTGTAATTTCTACTACTCAATCCCTAGTATTTAAAAAAATAGATAGCTACATATGGTTAGTGCCTATAATACCAGTAGTTTTAAGACAATTCCTTAAATGACACCTAGAAATACACTGTAAGGTTACCTTTAGAAGAGAAAAGTCACCCCAAGAGTCCATTCAAATGATATCGTTATGAAACCATGCTATAATTAACTGAGCAGGTCAAGAGTGACTAGGCACTTAAGCCCAAGAGTTCAAGGCCAGCCAGATGAGCATAGCAAGATTCTCTTTTTTAAAAAGCAGGTATAGTAATGCCACTTGTATAGCACTTGGGAGGAGAAACTAGATACTGCCTCAGAAAAGTAAGTGACTAGGCAGATGATTTGAACCAGGAACCAACAGAGCCCATCTCCAGTTTTCTTTACTTCAAGTCCTACAATATAACCACATAATAAGAAGTCATGTTTTTCAATTCCTCCAACATTTTAAAAATAACTGAATTTGTTTAACATCATTTCTGCTTCCTGAAAAACAAAAGTATAGAGATTAAGTTAGAAAAAAGGAGTATTTTCTCAGGTTACTAACATTGAATCAATAAATTGAAGATCATAGCAAGCAACTAAAAATTCATTTTTACAGACACAAGATGTTCACTCAATTTTGAACTGAAAATTCAAAAAGTAATGTTAATTTCTATTCAATTTTATAGTCAAGAAACCAAAAGGAAGATTCCAAGAAAAGCATGAGCAAAGAAATACAAAGTAAGTAAAAATAAGACAATAAATATACAAGACAATTCATATCTAGCTATTAACCAGAGCTCTGAACTCAGAGTCATTACCTCTTATCCTCGTAGTTTAAAATACTAGTTGATTAAACCTTACTTCCTAATTCAATGACTTTTTGTCCTTATTCCAGTGGCATAAAAGGGAACTTATGTCCTCAATTGCAGTGGCTTTTTATCAGAGCTCTCCCTTGGGGAACCTATGAAATCAAACACTGAGATTGGCTCCCCACCCTCAGGGAATAAATGTCCAAAGTGACAGTGTTGAATCCCCAAAGAAATGCTGGGCCACAGCTTCTTTTCCAGTCCTACAAGCAGTAAATCCTTCTTTTATGAGACAGAATAACTTGAAAATACTTCAACTTTAGAGAAAAGCACCAAAGGGCAGAGTATTTGCTTACGGCTATAATCTCAGCACTCAGGAAACCCAGGCAAGAGAAGAGGATCGTCTCAAGTCCAAGGCAAGCCTGGGGTACATAGTCAATTGGGGTCAGCCTGCTACAGGGTGAGGATCCATCTTAAAAAACAAAAAAGTCAGGGAGAAAAGGACCATGCCCCAAAACACCAATTCTTGACACTGCTCAAATGTAAACCAGACCTTTGTTCTCCCTTTTGAAGTTCATGAATCGCATTAGAAAAATATTATTTCGTAACTTCATACAGGAGTGGCTTTTAAGATTAGTCAAATACATAATTAAGTAATATTAAATAGCCCTCAGTGGTCAAGCAGGGTGTCCAACAAGTCGAGCGGTTTCGGTATGTTCTCCTGCAAGGAAAAAGGATGGGATTTCCACCTTTTCAGTACCATACACCCTAGTTCTTAGTTCCTGGGACCCGAAAGTCCTGTACCCTATTCGTTGTGCAATCATTGTCAAAACTCCACCCACTGAGCTCCAGAACAAGTGGAATTCTCCCATTCTGAAAGAGATCTGATTTTCCTGTATCCAGGGAGACACTGAAAACTCCTTGACATGAGTCAAGTAAGGCAAGGGGGAACAAACGGTCCAGCTCTTCTAGATTAAGAAAAAGACCAAAACCCAAGCCCAGGAGGCACTCAAGTTTCCACTTACCAAATTAAAAAGAAAGAAAAGAAAGAGAGGGTAGTAGCAGGAATGGGGAGTCAGCTATCAGACGATGATGCTCCTTCCCCAGCATCACCTCCTCATCCCCAGCCTCACCCGCAAGGCAGGTCGTGATGCCCAGAGACCAAGCCCCGGCTGTGGGTCCCAGGAGCCCCGCAGCGTCCCTGCGTAGCCGCCCGCGCAGTGGCGGGGGGTAGGGCGAGGGGGGGGAAGGGGGGAATGGGCGAAGCGCAGCCCCAGCTCCCGCGCTGTTATCTTACTGCGCAACAGCCTCAGCTCCCAGGCCGGGGAGCACTCTGCAGCTCGCCCTACGCACCTGCCCGTCACCTAAAGGGCAATCCTGTACCCGGGTGAGCCCCCCCCCCAACCCACCCCGCCGCCTCCACGGCAGTGGAGTCCCAGCACACAGTGACCACACGGGCTGAGAGAACACCTGACGCCTCGGGGCAGCAACGGCCGCACGTGGCTGTCATACCTGGAGCACCCCTGCCTAGCACCCCTTCGCCCTCCCTGCCCGGGTCCACCCTGCCCTCCCTCAGCCCCCTACCGCCGACTGCCCCCAAGTCCCAACCATCGTCCTTTCCCACCCGATCCATGTCAGTCCCACACCCGCCACCTGCTCCCAACTATCGTCACTCCTCTGAGGGAAAAGGGCCGGATGTTCGTCCCGTGGCTAAAGGTAAAGGGGGTAACTGAAGAGGTAAACCCCGAAAAAGGTAACCCAATCATCCCTGCGACCCAACCACAACGAAGGCATCCTCTCCACTGACCTTCTGCCTGGGACTGCGTCGCCGTCCGCCCCGTCCGCCCTCAGTAGCCTCCTCAGTACCGCCGCCTCTTCCCCGCGCTGCCTCCTCAACCCGAGTCGCCATGAGGTGACGGCAGCAGCCAAACAAGCGGCTGGACCAGGGGCACGGAACCTCACAGGGGCTTCGGCCCCGCCCCCTTCACACACCAGCCAATCGCATCATGAGAGTCTTCCATGTGACCGGAGGAGGTTGGCTCCTGAGGGAAGGCAGTTTGATGGGGGTGGGGAACGTTGAATTCTGGGCTGGGCTTCTGCAAGGGCCGAAGGGCAGACGGAGGCCGCTCGAGTCTGCGCAGACAGGAAAAGGGAGTAGACTACAAGTTCCAGAAGGCAATGCGGCCATAGCGTTCAGCCACGGATCTGGATAGGGGTGTTCTAGGGGAAAGTACCCGTTGCTCCTCGTGTGTAGCCTACTGGGGCTTGTAGTCTCTGAGGGACAATGTCGCGGTACCGGAAGGTAGTCACTATTATCCTACAAGAAAAGTTTTAAAATATTCCAGAGTTTGAGAAAGAATAGAACCAGAGACACTTTTTTGTTTCTGCTTTTGTTGCTCTTCTTCAGAATTGAATGAGTATGATTTGTGAATAAGGAACTCTAACTTCGTTATTTTTGAGGTGGGAAGTGTAATCTCAGAATTTGAGACATTGGACACTTGCCCAAAGTACAGTCTCTCAGCTACCAGAGTTCTCACTACGGTTTAACTGTCCGGAGTTCCTTCGGGCTGGAGGCCTGTTCACCTTAGCTGAACTGCTCCGGCTTCCAGCACAGTTCTCCACACTTAGTCCAAGATTAATGCATGTTGAATGTTTCTTGATTTCTCCACCATACGTTTTACTAATTAAAAATGTCAGTGAACTTGGTTTATTGAAACAGTTATTTTCCTTGATATGATGGAAAAGGTCCCCCCCACAGATATATTCCCTGTTCTTATCTGACAGAACCAGCTCTTCAGTAGCCTAACATCTAGAAGTCACAGACTATCACACTGTTTTTAATAATTCATTATAAAAATCTGTGAAAATATACTTTTTTTTTTTTTTTTTGGTTTTTCGAGACAGGGTTTCTCTGTGTAGCTTTGCGCCTTTCCTGGAACTCACTTGGTAGTCCAGGCTGGCCTCGAACTCACAGAGATCCGCCTGGCTCTGCCTCCTGAGTGCTGGGATTAAAGGCGTGCGCCACCACCGCCCGGCGAAAATATACTTTTCCTACAATTGATCATAAAACAATGATAGCAGGGCTGGAGAGATGGCTCAGCGGTTAAGAGCACTGGCTGCTCTTCCAGAGGTCCTGAGTTCACTTCTCAGCAACCACATGGTGGCTCATGACCACCTGTAATGAGATCTGGTGCCCTCTTCTGGCCTGAAGGAATATACGCAGCCAGAACACTGTATACATAATAAATAAATATTAAAAAAAAAAAAAAAAAAAAAAACAATGATAGCAGGAGCCAAAATTTAATAACATGAGTGATAGTAAACTTCAATTGAGCAAATTCTTAGGGCAAAACAGGGTTGGTTTTGTTATTGATGTTTGTTTGGGGTTTTCATTGTTTTTTTTTCATTTGTTTATTTTATGGTGCTTGTGATCTAATAACCAAGGATCTCATGCATTCAACCAACCTCTGAACTACACTACAACTCAGTTCAATTGAGGAAATTTTTAATTTTAATTATTACTATTTTTTTTTTAATTTGGGGAAAGTACCATTATTTGGACACTTCAGCCCATGTTTGAGATTTCAAAACAAAAGCATTGTTCAAGACACAGATGGGTAGATGACAAAGAACCTACAGCCAGACTCTATATACTTTCTCTTATCTTCTAAAAGGAAAACTGTCCCAGCAAGACTTAGAATAGTAGTGCAATTGTCCACAGCTTTAAGTGAAAAAAATGCACCATAGTTAAAGTATAGTACAATAGAATAACAGGTAGCTACTAAAATTACATTTTTTTACTTAGGAAAAAAGATCTCATTTATATAGAACAGCATGGTAATATATTTATAACAGATGTCAGAAAAATACTCCTCAGCCTGGCATGATGGTGCAAGTCTTTAAGACCAGCACTCAGGAGACAGAAGCAGGTGCATCTCTGTGAGCTTGAGGCTAGTCTGGCCTACATAGTGAGTTCCAGGCCAGCCAGGACTGCATAGTTTGACTCTGTCTCAAAACAATAAAAGAAATGTCTGGGCAAGTAGTTGGGCATGCCTTTGGGAGGCAGAGGCAGGCAGATCACTGTGAGTTCCAGGCCAGCCTGGTTACAGAGTGAGTTCCAGGACAGCCAGGACTACATAGAGAGAGACCCTGTCTCAAAAAACAAAAATAAAAAACAGGGAAAAAAAGAAAAGAAAATTATTCCTCAATATGTTAATATTTTTCCTGAATGGTAAGATTTGATAGTATTTTTATTTCTTATTTTAGGTACTGAGTGTGCCAACTAGGCATGGTGACAAATGCCTGATATCCCAGCATTTGGGAGGTAAAGGCAGGAGAATCAGAGTCAGGCTCATCCTTGGCTACATAGTTACTTCCAGGCCAGGCATGGTGGTGCATTCAAGGCTAGCCTGGTCTGATAGCTAGCTACATAGCAAGTTCCAGGCCAACCAGAGCTCTAACAGTGAGACCCTGCCTCAAACACATGCACACGCACCGCGCGTACACACACACACACACACACACACACACACACACACACACACACACACACACACACACACACACTGAAAAAAGAGTACACTGTAGCAGAAATGATAATGTAACCTTTAAAGCTACACGGAAAGACAGCTTCTGTCAGGTTCACCTCCTCCCTCCCTGAATCAAACCAACTTGAGTTTTTGTTTGTTTCGGTTTTTATTTGAGACAAGGTTTCTCTATGTAGCCCTGGCTGTTCCAGAACTCACTATGTAGACCAAACTGGCGTTAAACTCACAGAGATCCATCTGCTTCTGCCTCCTAAATGATAGCATTAGAAGTGTTTGCCACCCGGCTCCTTTCTTATTTTTGAGATTATATTTTTTTCATTTCATGTGCATTAGTGTTTTGCCTGTATGTCTGTCTGTCTGTGTGAGGGTGTCAGATCCTTTGGAAGTGGAGTTACAGACAGTTGTGATTTAGCATGTGGGGTATTGGGAATTGAACCTGGTGTTCTCTGGAAGAGCAACCAGTGCTCTTAACTGCTGAACCATCTTTCCATCCCCTTGCAATTATAATTACACAATTTTTCCTTCTCTTTCCTCCCTCCAAACCCTCCCATATAACCCTTGCCATTCACTCTTCTTCACATTCATGGCCTCTTTTTTCACTTACGTAGCTAAAGTGGCCTTGGACTGCTAATCTAGTCTCCCGAGAGCTCAACTTACAGGCCTAAAATATTGCTTCAGGTCTTTATTTCTAAATCACTTTTGTTTGTTTTGAGACAGCTTTTCTCCGTGTAGCCCTGGCTGTCTTGGAACTCCCATTGTAGACCAGGCTGGCCTTGAACTCACAGAGATCTGCCTGCCTCTGCCTACTGTGTACTGGAATTAAAGGTGTGTGCCACCACACCTAGCTTATTTCCAAGTCTTTTAGGAGTACTCCATTTTTGTCTACATTGCTTTCACCTTTCCTTCAGGAAGTATTTCTTTTAAGCATTGTGCCTGTAAATTTGCTTGACAATAGGGTAAAGGCCACAGGAACCATGGCTCCTTTTGGTTACAGGCATTCTCTCTAGGGTCACTGAGGGCTGGAGCTATGACCTTGATATGTTGGTCTATTTATTCTGAGGACCTTGTTTATTTTGTTTTTCTTCTGTGGGGAGCTGGAGAGATGGCTCAGCAGTTAAGAGTGGTTAGCTTCCTAGCACCCACATCATGGAGCTCACAACTACCTGTGGCTGCAGATTGAGGGTTTCTGATGCCCTGAATCTGCACACACACACACACTTAAAGTACACATTTAAAAAAGTACACTTATCATTTGGTTTTGTTTTTTTTCTTTTTTAAAAAAATTCTTTTCTTTTTAAAGACAGGCTTGCACTATACAGTCCTGTCGGGCTGTCCTGGAACTAGATATATAGACCATGCTGGTCTCAAACTTAGAGCTCAACTTGCCTCTGCCTTCCATGCACTGGTGTTAAAGGCATGCATCACCATACTCACCTAGTTTTGGACTTCTCATGAAATTGCATCGGGCTAGCTGTGTAGGTTTGACCACAGATATATATTATATATATTAGTCCTATTCTGTGGCTAATAAGGAACTATGTTTGTTTGTTTGTTTACTTTTTGTGTCAGGCCTGAGAGCTTGGGTAATGTGTATCTGCCTGGAGGAAAGGAGTAACTTGGATTTCCCCTCCAGGAAGCCCCAGTCCCAGGCAGAGTGTCATAAGTGCTCCTGTTACAAATTCGGGACGTTCTGTGGCAGTGAGGGCAAGGATGGGCTATGGGATGTGTGTGTTCTCAATGCCCACAAAATGCCAGGCACAGAGAAAGTGCTCAACACATACTTACTGAGAAAAAAGGGGGTGGGGGAGGGGGAGATCCCCTGTATCCGGGTATGGTGATTCATGAGTTTAATCCTAGCACTCTGGAGGCAGAAGCAAGAGCATTGCCCAAAGTTTGAGGGCAGTCTGGTCTTCGAAGTAAGACCCTGTCTCAAAACGGAAGGAGGAGGAGGAGGAGGAAAGGGAGGGAAGGAGGCACTGAAGAGATAGCTCAGTTGATAAAGTACTTGCCATGCAAACACACAAACTCAAGGACCCGAGTTTGATCCCTGGCAGCCACATGAACAGCCAGGCTTGGGCTGGAGAGCTGGCTTATGTAGTAAAAGCATTTGCTGCTGATGCGGAGGACTTGGGTTGGGTTTCCAGCTCACAACCATCCATTATTCTAGCTCCAGATCTGATGCTCTCTTCTGACCTCCAAGGGCACCGGGCACTCATGTGGTACCAGGCAAAACACTCATGTATATAAATTACATCTAAGTAAATAAATAAACCCAGGCTTTATAGCACATGTCTGCAAACCCAGTGATAGGACAAAGAGACCGGTGAATCCCTGGAGCTTGCTGCCCAGGCAGCCCAGCTGAGCACTATCAGTGAATCCCAGGTTTTAGTGAGAGACCCTGACTCAAAGCAGAAGATGATGCCTGAGGAGGAATGGCACTCCAAGGTCTACAAACACATATACACATGTATGTGTGCCTGTACACACCCCTCACATATATGAGGGAGGGAGAGAAGGAGGGAGAAAGAGAAAGAGAGAGAGAGATCCTCTGAGTCAATAAGATTCACTGTTAATGTGTTTTCTAAACCTGTTCAGATGAAGGCCAGAACATCAGTTCCCCAAGGTGATAAACTTTTCCTGTGACTTCTTGGATTCTTTCTGGTAGTGATGTACCTCTGTATCACTGTGAGGACCTCAGGCAGCCATAGGACTAAGGTCACCATAGAATAAGGTTGGCAGCAGCAATGGATTTTCTTTCACCAATTGAACATTCACTGAGCACCTCTCACATCTGAATGCTTTAGTCAACACTGGTTATGCCTTGATTGAGAATAAGGAGTTCCCAAACCAGGCATGATGGTGCCTACCTGCAATCCTAGCATTGGGGGTTGGGAGGAAGTTGGAGGCAGAAGAATCAGGAGTTCAAGGTCATCTTTTTCTATATCTCAAGTTCAAGACCAACCTGACCTATGAAAGACTGCCTTTCAAAACAAACAAACAAATAAATCCTGCCCCCCAAAAAACAAAAAACAGACAATGAGATAGCTCATCAGGTAAAAGGGCTTGCTATGCCACCCTGGTGACCTAAATTCTCTCCCTGGGACCCATGATGGAATGACTGAATTGACTTCTAAAAGGTGTCCTCTGACCACCATATGTGCAGAGTGGCACATGCCCACCGGCACTTACACACGCACTAGTAAAATAATGCTAAATAAGTCCAATTTTAAAAGAGAACAAACAAACAAAAAAAAACCCAGATATAAACAGAATAAGGAGAGCCCAGAACAGCACTGGGCAGACAAATATACAAAAGGCAATAACATAATTTATAAAATGGAGGTATTGCAAAGTAACCTCTTGAGGATTGTTTCCTGCGGTGGGAGAGAGGTTTAATGTGCTGTTTCAATGGTGTCTAAAGGTCTCAATGGGAGTTCAAGTAAGCATGCTAGTTTCACATATCCACCTCAGGGTATTTTCAGAATAGAAAAACTATTACTTTTAAAGTAGCTGCGAATATTATTTCATCAAGTTCAAGTTTATGTTTGTTACATATTTATTAGGGTGCTAGGTAGTGAAATGAAGTATTTCTCTTTTCATAGAACAAAGAGCGCTGGGTGGTGGTGACGCACGTCTTTAATCCCAGCACTCGGGAGGCAGAGCCAGGAGGATCTCTGTGAGTTTGAGGCCAGCCTGGTCTACAGAGCGAGATCCAGGACAGCCAGAGCTACACAGAGAAACCCTGTCTGGAAAAAACAAAACAAAACAAAACAACAACAACAAAAAGGTTAAAAAAAAAAGAACAAAGAGCTTATTGTTTAACTTTATTACTCAATACCATCTTTCTTGGCCAACCCTGATTTTAGTCCCTATAGGAATTTGGCCAATTTCAGCATTTACTACAGATGTCCACATTTCTAGCAGAAATATTTAGGAAATTATCATATTTTATACTCCGATCATCCGAGTATATTGATAGTAGGCTTTGGAATATACTAGTAGATTGGTAAACATTAAGAGTGTCAGCTCTAGGAAGAAGGTATTTTTAAAACTCTTCTCAGGAGCTGGCAAGATGGCTCAAAGTAAAGGAGCTTGCCACCAAGCCTGACAACCTGAGTTCAATCACTGGGCCCCAACTCCATCAAGCTCTGTGGCACAAGTACCCTTATAAACACACACACACACACACACACACACACACACACACACACACACACACCATGCTGATGCTGGTTGTTCTTTTACTTTTTTTTTTCTCTTTGCTCTTAGGAGGGCCCACCACCCAGCTCCCAAATAAATACACACAGAGGCTTATTCTTACTTATGAATGCCCAGCCTTTGCCTGGCTGTCTTTTCTCAAGTTTTCTTAAATTATCCTGTCTACCTTTTTTTTTTTTTTTTAAGATTTATTTATTTAGTACAGTGTTCTATCTGCATGTATGCCTACATGTCAGAAGAGGGCACCGGATCTCACTACAGATGGTTGTGAGCCACCATGTGGTTGCTGGGAATTGAACTCAGGACCTCTAGAAGAGGAGCCACTGCTCTTAACCGCTGAGCCATCTCTCCAGCCCTACTGTCTACCTTTTGCCTCCGGGCTTTTGCCTTTTTTATACTTCTGTATATCTTACTTTCACTCTTACTCTGTGGCTGGCTGTGTGGCTGGGTGGCTGACCCCTTCTTTTCTAGCTCCTTGATCTCTCTTGCTTCCTGGTCCCTCCTTTTTTTTTCCTTCTATGTATTCTCTCTGCCTGCCAGCCCCTCCTATCCTTTCTCCTGCCTTGCTATTGACCGTTTAGCTCTTTATTAGACCAATCAGGTGTTTTAGACAGGCAAAGTAACACAGCTTCACAGAGCTAAACAAATGCAACATAAAAGAATACAACATGGTTGGGGATTTAGCTCAGTGGTAGAGCACTTGCCTAGCAAGCACAAGGCCCTGGGTTTCGTCCTCAGCTCCGGAAAATTAAAAAACAAAACAAAACAAAACAAAAAACAAAAACAAGAATACAACACATCTTTGCAACATTAAAACAAATGTTCCACAGCATAAACAAATGTAACATATCGTAAAATAATATTTCACAACAATGTGTAGTAATAATAATAATAACCTATCACCTGGCCTGTAATCCTAGTACTCAGGAGACTTAGGCAGGATTGGCTTGAATTCAAAACGAGCCTGGGTTATATAAGGAGATCTTGTCTTGAAAGGGGGAGTTGGAGAGGAGAGAAAAGAAAAAAAGAGGGGGAAAGGCTAGTATGTCTGTAATCCCAGAAGTTGGAAGATGGAGGAAGGAGGATCAGAAGTTCAAGGCCAGCCTGAGCTGCATTAAAAAAATGGGGAAAAAAATCATGAACTCCTAATAGACTTAGGTTTTAATGAAAATCACTTTATACAGCTCTGGGTGGCAACACATGTCTATTATCCCAGCACTCAGGAAGCAAAGACAGGTGGAATGCCACACATTTTAGGCCAACTTGATCTATATATTGATACTCTATCTCAAAACTCAAAGCAAAGAAACAAATAAAAATAATAATTAGCTCATGTGTAGCAATTTATAGACACAACTATTATCCATAGACCTGAAGGAGAAAACAAGAGGGTGGAGTAATTAAAACTGGTAAATTTGGCCGGGCAGCGGTGGTGCATGCCTTTAATCCCATCACTCGGGAGGCAAAGCCAGGTGGATCTCTGTGAGTTCGAGGCCAGCCTGGTCTATAGAGCGAGATCCAGGACAGGAACCAAAACTACATGGAGAAACCCTGTCTCAAAAAGCAAAAACAACAACAACAACAAACCTGGTAAGTTTGGGGGCTGAAGTATATCTCAGTGGTAGTGTGTTTGTTTAGCATGTTCAGAATCTCTGGTTCAATCTCTAGCATTGGTGAGGGAGAAGGGGGGTTGGACTGACAAACTTAGAGAAGAACCTTGTGTGTTTGAGACCCAGATCTCTCTGGACAAGGTGCTGTTATTATTGGGTCCCTAGAGGCATCAGAACCTTCGTCCTGGGGAAAGCTGCGAATGGCAATCAACCCCCCACAAAGCCAGGTGACAACATTGCCCATATGGCTACAAAACCCAGAAAGGGCCGGGCGGTGGTGGCGCACGCCTTTAATCCCAGCACTCGGGAGGCAGAGGCAGGCGGATCTCTATGAGTTCAAGGCCAGCCTGGGCTACCAAGTGAGTTCCAGGAAAGGTGCAAAGCTACACAGAGAAACCCTGTCTCAAAAAAACAAAAAAACAAACAAACAAACAAACAAACAAACCCAGAAAGGAGCCACTTGCCCTCTTCCTGCCTTCCCATTCCTCTCTAGTGTCTCCTGATGTCACAGCTTCTCTGGGGAAAGCCACCAAAGAAGACGGAGTTAGATCTGAATTCCAACCCTGACTTTACAGAGTAGCACATGGAAGCTGCTGGCTTTTGAAGCTGTTGGGATCCCATTATAGTGGCATATACCCGTAATCCCAGTTCTTGAGAGGCTAAGGCAAGAGGATTGAATGTTCCAGGCCAGCTTGGGCTGCAGCGGAGTGAGTTCCAGGCAAGGCCAGACTCATCTGCAAAGTGAAACCCTGTCTTGGATTAGAACAAAAAAAATCTTCAAGACCAGAATCAGCCAGCACGTATGGTTACTTTCCAGGGTGTCCTAGAGGCCCTCAGCTCAGGCTTTAGTGGCTGGGATCATGTGATAACCTAAGCAGATATCTCAGAGAAGGCCTCTGAGTGGCCCAAATGACAGAGGGACATACTTACAATGTCATCACCAATGCTGTTACAATAATTCCTTAGTAATACTGACTATTTAGTCCATTTTCAAATTTATCTTATTGTCTCTATAGTATCTAGAGTGTCTATATATAAAGTATATATGTATATATTTTATGTACTTACATGTCAAGACTCACAATCATTTTTTAATTTATTGAGGTGAAATTTATATAATATAAAATTAACCATTTTTAGGGAACAATTCAATGCCTTTAGTATATTCAGAATTTATGTCACTACCACCTCTGACTAGTCCCAAAACATTTCCATCATTCTAAAATAAAAATCCATTAAGCAGTTTCTTCCACTCCCCCTCCCCCCCCCCAGTCCCTGGCAACCACCAATCTGCATTCTGTCTCTATGGATTTACAGAGTCTGAATATTTCATAGAAATGGAATCATGCAATATGTGACCTTTTGTGTCTGGTTTCTTTCACTTAGCATAATGTTTTTCAGATATACAGATATAACATTGTTGATACTGGAGAAGCAGCCAGCAGCAACTGTGACATTTTCTAATCTCTAATATTATTAAACCCAGCTCTCTCCATCTCTCTTTGCTTTCCCGATAAGATTTTTCCTCCTTCATTCATTGGGGCTAATTTTGGCTTATAGTCACCAATGTGTTTCTGCTATCATTTTTATTTTCTCTTTTCGACTTGTTTTGCTCTGTCATGAAAGTGATTTATTGCTGTTTCCTATTATGAAACTATAATAAGTAAAAGGATTGCAGACACAGTAAGAAATAATCACCTATAAGCTTATCGAAAGACATAGCCATTATTAACACCTGGCATCGTTACATTTTGTCCTTTACAAATAGAACATATGCATGAGCATGTATTTTTATTGTAGAATTTACCATTCTAATCATTTAGAAAAAAGACAACACAATGTTGCACCCCTCCCCCCATAAACAAATAAATTTGAGCATCAAAAGACCCCTGGTTCCTGTGGGCGGGAAACCTGCAAGCATTTTCTGTCGCCTGAGGAGAAACAGCCACCACCCGTGCTTGGGTCCCAGCAATCATGTGCACACAATAGAGAGTCACTCAGCCATTTAAAATGAAAGAATGAAACTATGCTGTTTGCAGGAAAATGGATAGAACTGGAAATTGTCATCTTAACTGAAATAAAACCGACCCAAACAGATATCTTGTGTTTTCTCCTATATGCGGGTCCTAGATTTTATTTATGTATTTAACTCACTGTGTAGCCCAGGCTGTTCTCAAACTTTCAGAGATCCACTTAGCCTCCTGAATGCTAATATTACAGGTATGAAGCATCATTCTCAGCATATGACATACATACACACATATGCTTGTATGTATTATGTGTGTGTATATGACCATTTATATATTTGTGACATAAAAGTAGAAGCAGGGGTCTCTGGGAAAAGTTACAGAAATCATGGGAGAGGAAGGGAAAGAAAAAACAGAGGGATGAAGATGATCAAAATACATAAGAGTTGAATGAAAATGTATTGTTCATAGTTTTTTTATTTCATGTGCATTGATGTTTTGCCTGCATGTGTGTCTGTGTGAAGTTGTTGGATCCCCTGAAACTGGAGTTACAGACATTATGAGCTGCCATGTGGGTGTTGGAAATTGAACCTGGATCCTCTGGAAGAACACCCAGTGCTCTTAATCACTGAGCCATCTCGCCAGCCCGTTCGTAGTTTTTTTTTATTACAGTTATTTATTTATTTGTGGGTGGGGAGCACGTGTGTGGAGGTCAGAAAAAAACTTTCAGGAGCTGGTTCTCTCCCTCCAACATGTATGTGGGTGCCAGGGACTAGACTCAGGCCATCAGGGTTGGCAACGAGCACCTTCACTCACTGAGCCATCTTGGCCTGATTGTTTTCATTTTCTTTTTGATATATATGATTTTCGAGACAGGATTTCTCTGTGCAACGGTCCTGGCTGTCCTGGAACTCACTCTGTAGACCAAGCTGGCCTCAAACTCAGAGATCTGCCTGCCTCTGCCTCCCAAGTGCTGGAATTAAAGGCGTGTGCCACTATCACCCAGCTACAAAATATAATTTAAAAAATTGGAATTATAAAATAACTGTGCCATTCCCCACCCGCTTCATTTTCTTTTGAGACAAGGCCTTACTCTGTAGGTCAGGCTGATCTGGAACTCATTATATAGTCCAGGCCAGCCTCAAAGTCATGGCAAGCCTCCTGCTCAGCCTCCCATGTGCCAAGATTACAGGCATGAACACTATGCCTGGTTTCTTTATGAAATTCATGAATATGTATAATGAATACATACCAATAGAGAAAGAAAAACCTAAAGCCAAAAAATTTTGAGCTGGAACAAGGCTTGGCCTCCAGCTGTCAGTTTGCAGGAAACACCACTGGTAGAATTATTCATTGAGCTGCGTTTTGAGTATATACCTAGCAATATCTACATGAAAGCTGCTGCAAGGTCTACAAGAGGGATCAATTTCTTCCATATATAAGGTTTCCCCCCTAAGTTTATTCTTTCTTTCTTTCTTTCTTTCTTTCTTTCTTTCTTTCTTTCTTTCTTTCTTTCTTTCTTTCTTTCTTTCTTTCTTTCTTTCTTCTTCTTCTTCTTCTTCTTCTTCTTCTTCTTCTTCTTCTTCTTCTTCTTCTTCTTCTTCTTCTTCTTCTTCTTCTTTGAGACTAGGTCTCATGTTAACCCAGTTGTTATCTTGTTTTGTTTTTTTTAGACAGTGTCTCATGTATCCCAGGTGTTATGTAGCCCAGGCTGGCTTCAAGCTCACAATGTAGCTGTGATGGTTAATATTGATGATCAGTTTAACAAGATCTAGAACCATCCATGAGGGCGACTCTAGGCACACCTGGAAGGGATTTTCTTGATTAGCTTAATTGACAAGGAAATTATCCACCCTAAATGTGGAGAGTTCCTTCCAACAGCAGCCCAGATATAACGTAGTCTGAGGCAGAGAAAATGCTTTCTATCTTTTGCCCACTTGCCTTCGGCTTCTTTGGAACTCGGCTTCTTTGGCCTTCCAATATTAACTGAAGACCAGTGGCTCTTCTTCAGCACCAGAGTGGAAGTGCTAAGACAGTAGACTGTCTCTTGAGTGGGTAGACAGCTATTGTTGAACTACCCAGACCATAGTATGTAAGTCAATCCAATACCCACCCCCATTAAAAAAATATTTATCTTATGGGTATAGGTAGGTGTTTTGCCTGCACGTGTATCTGTGCACCACGTGTCAGATTCCCTGGGACTGGAGTTACGGATGGTTATGATTCCCCATGTGGGTTCTGGGAGTCAAATCTAGGGTCTCTGGAAGAGCACCAAGTGCTCTTAACCACTGAACCATCCCTCCAGCCCCACTCCCAATATAGACTCATTCTATCAGTTCTGTTGCTCTAGAGCAGTGGATCTCAACCTGTGGGTTGTCACCCCTTTGGCAAACCTCATCTCCAAAAATATTTACGTTATGACTTATAACAGTAGCAAAATTGCAGCTATGAAGTAGCAATGAAAATAATTGTATGGTTGGGAGTCACCGCAACATGAGGAACTGTATTAAAGGGCCGCAGCATTAGGAAGGTTGAGAAACACTGGTCTATAGAAACCCTCACTAATATAGCAACCAAGGATGACTTTGGGCTTCTGATTCTCCTGGCTTCACCTCCTGAGTGCTGGGATTACAGGAAAACATCACTATGCCCAGTTTCCTTAAAGGTAGGGATCAAACCCTGGGTTTTGTGCCTGGTAGGCAGGAACTCTTCCAGCTGAGTCATCTTCCCTGCCCCCATACACACACACACACACACACACACACACACACAAGTTCAAACAAAGAAGAGGGGAAAATTGAAGACAACCAATGAATAAAATGACATTTTTTAAAAAAATAGACAAGTCTAGAACTGGGAAGATGGCTCATCTTAAATACTGAGTTCAGGTCTCCAGTGCCATGTAACAACTGGGCACAGGGATGCTCATCTGTAACCCCAACACTTGGGCAGGGGGCAGGAGGTGGGATAGGCCCATCCCTGTAGCTCATTGGCAGCCAAATTGGTAAGCTCCATGTTCAATGAGATACTCTGCTTCAATAAATAAGGTGAGGTTGGGTACCTGGCTTTAATAACAAAACTCAGGAGGCAGGGGCAGATGAATGCTTGTGAGTTCAAGCATTCTTCTCTATAAGATGAAGAGGTGCCGGGCGGTGGTGGCGCGCCTTTAATCCCAGCACTCGGGAGGCAGAGCCAGGCGGATCTCTGTGAGTTCGAGGCCAGCCTGGGGTACCAAGTGAGTTCCAGGAAAGGCGCAAAGCTACACAGAGAAACCCTGTCTCAAAAAAAAAAAAAAAAAAAAAAAAAGATGAAGAGGGACTGAGGAAGACACTTGACATTGACCTCTGGCCTCCAAATGCACATGCACACACAAAAGGGCAACTCTAAACTTACATAAATTATACAGAAGCACCAGGAAGGGCCTGGAGAGATAGCTCAGTGGTTAAGAGCACTGGCTGCTCTTCCAGAGGTCCAAGATTCAATTTCCAGCACCCACATGGTGGCTCACAACTGTCTAATTCCAGTCCCAGGGGATCCAAGGCCTCCTTCTAGCCTTCTATAGGCATGGTGCATAACATACATGCATGCAGGTAAACTACCTGTACATATGAAATAGAAATAGAGGGGGAAAGTTAAGTAAAACATGAGGACCATAGAAATTAGGATAGTCTTTGTTGAGAGACAAAAAACAATGATGGGTACAGCTGTGCAGGGGGTTCTGGGGGTGATTAGGAATTTCTTTTATGTGGGGAATATTGTGTATGCTCATGCAAAGGCTAGAGGTGTTTTCCTCCATTTCTGCTTCATTTTTTTATTTAATTTTACTTATTAAAAACTGTTTTAGGGCCGGGCGGTGGTGGCGCACGCCTTTAATCCCAGCACTCGGGAGGCAGAGCCAGGCGGATCTCTGTGAGTTCGAGGCCAGCCTGGGCTACCAAGTGAGTTCCAGGAAAGGCGCAAAGCTGCACGGAGAAACCCTGTCTCAAAAAACCAAAAAACCAAAAAACCAAAAAAACAAAACTGTTTTAGGGCAAGTGTGGTGTGGTGGTGCACACACTTATTTTACTGTGTTGCTTTGTATGTGTGTATACATGTGGACATATGCATGCCATGGCATGTTGTTGGTTGTTTTTGCTCTTTGGGGGGGTCTGCCACCCAGCTCCCAAATAAATCACACATGGAGGCTTATTCATACTTATAAATGCCTGCCCTTAGCTTGGCTTCTTTCTAGCTAGCTTTTCTTAATTTAAATTATCCCCATCTATCTTTTGCCTCTGGGCTTTTTTCTTTCTCTATTTCTGTATACCTCTTCTTTCTTTCTTACTCCATGTCTGGCT
>NW_026737651.1:0-35240 GCF_949786415.1 Peromyscus eremicus | reverse complement strand
TTCTGGTCCTACGAGCAAGAGTTGTTTTCTGCTTAGAAGAGTCACTATTGCGCTCCCATTGCCATACACAGTGCAAATAGCACTCGCGTCTGTTCCCAGCAAGTACAGTGTATTGGAATGAAGAGAAGCTACTGTTCTGGTCAGTTTCCTAAGCAGAGTTGAACTAGATATGCCCCCTGTGTGTAGGAAGCACCAATCTTTTGTTCTGAGCAAGCTCACTGTTCTGGCCCTATAGGAAACACAGGAGAGTAGAAGAGTGCTGTTTTCTCAAAAGCAGAGTGTGTTTCTTGCAAGGCGAGCTAGCGTTTGTTTCCCAGTCCTAAACGGAGTTGAATCCCATGCAGTTTCTGGTCCTACGAGCAAGAGTTGTTTTCTGCTTAGAAGAGTCACTATTGCGCTCCCATTGCCATACACAGTGCAAATAGCACTCGCGTCTGTTCCCAGCAAGTACAGTGTATTGGACTGAAGAGAAGCTACTGTTCTGGTCAGTTTCCTAAGCAGAGTTGAACTAGATATGCCCCGTGTGTGTAGGAAGCACAGTTCTTTTGTTCTGAGCAAGCTCACTGTTCTGGCCCTATAGGAAACACAGGAGAGTAGAAGAGTGCTGTTTTCTCAAAAGCAGAGTGTGTTTCTTGCAAGGCGAGCTAGCGTTTGTTTCCCAGTCCTAAACGGAGTAGAAGCCCATGCAGATTCTGGTCCTACGAGCAAGAGTTGTTTTCTGCTAAGAAGAGTCACTATTGTGCTCCCATTGCCATACACAGTGCAAATAGCACTCGCGTCTGTTCCCAGCAAGTACAGTGTATTGGAATGAAGAGAAGCTACTGTTCTGGTCAGTTTCCTAAGCAGAGTTGAACTAGATATGCCCCGTGTGTGTAGGAAGCACAGTTCTTTTGTTCTGAGCAAGCTCACTGTTCTGGCCCTATAGGAAACACAGGAGAGTAGAAGAGTGCTGTTTTCTCAAAAGCAGAGTGTGTTTCTTGCAAGGCGAGCTAGCGTTTGTTTCCCAGTCCTAAACGGAGTAGAATCCCATGCAGATTCTGGTCCTACGAGCAAGAGTTGTTTTCTGCTTAGAAGAGTCACTATTGCGCTCCCATTGCCATACACAGTGCAAATAGCACTCGCGTCTGTTCCCAGCAAGTACAGTGTATTGGACTGAAGAGAAGCTACTGTTCTGGTCAGTTTCCTAAGCAGAGTTGAACTAGATATGCCCCGTGTGTGTAGGAAGCACAGTTCTTTTGTTCTGAGCAAGCTCACTGTTCTGGCCCTATAGGAAACACAGGAGAGTAGAAGAGTGCTGTTTTCTCAAAAGCAGAGTGTGTTTCTTGCAAGGCGAGCTAGCGTTTGTTTCCCAGTCCTAAACGGAGTAGAATCCCATGCAGATTCTGGTCCTACGAGCAAGAGTTGTTTTCTGCTAAGAAGAGTCACTATTGTGCTCCCATTGCCATACACAGTGCAAATAGCACTCGCGTCTGTTCCCAGCAAGTACAGTGTATTGGAATGAAGAGAAGCTACTGTTCTGGTCAGTTTCCTAAGCAGAGTTGAACTAGATATGCCCCGTGTGTGTAGGAAGCACAGTTCTTTGGTTCTGAGCAAGCTCACTGTTCTGGCCCTATAGGAAACACAGGAGAGTAGAAGAGTGCTGTTTTCTCAAAAGCAGAGTGTGTTTCTTGCAAGGCGAGCTAGCGTTTGTTTCCCAGTCCTAAACGGAGTTGAATCCCATGCAGTTTCTGGTCCTACGAGCAAGAGTTGTTTTCTGCTAAGAAGAGTCACTATTGCACTCCCATTGCCATACACAGTGCAAATAGCACTCGCGTCTGTTCCCAGCAAGTACAGTGTATTGGACTGAAGAGAAGCTACTGTTCTGGTCAGTTTCCTAAGCAGAGTTGAACTAGATATGCCCCGTGTGTGTAGGAAGCACAGTTCTTTTGTTCTGAGCAAGCTCACTGTTCTGGCCCTATAGGAAACACAGGAGAGTAGAAGAGTGCTGTTTTCTCAAAAGCAGAGTGTGTTTCTTGCAAGGCGAGCTAGCGTTTGTTTCCCAGTCCTAAACGGAGTTGAATCCCATGCAGTTTCTGGTCCTACGAGCAAGAGTTGTTTTCTGCTTAGAAGAGTCACTATTGCGCTCCCATTGCCATACACAGTGCAAATAGCACTCGCGTCTGTTCCCAGCAAGTACAGTGTATTGGACTGAAGAGAAGCTACTGTTCTGGTCAGTTTCCTAAGCAGAGTTGAACTAGATATGCCCCGTGTGTGTAGGAAGCACAGTTCTTTTGTTCTGAGCAAGCTCACTGTTCTGGCCCTATAGGAAACACAGGAGAGTAGAAGAGTGCTGTTTTCTCAAAAGCAGAGTGTGTTTCTTGCAAGGCGAGCTAGCGTTTGTTTCCCAGTCCTAAACGGAGTAGAATCCCATGCAGATTCTGGTCCTACGAGCAAGAGTTGTTTTCTGCTAAGAAGAGTCACTATTGTGCTCCCATTGCCATACACAGTGCAAATAGCACTCGCGTCTGTTCCCAGCAAGTACAGTGTATTGGAATGAAGAGAAGCTACTGTTCTGGTCAGTTTCCTAAGCAGAGTTGAACTAGATATGCCCCGTGTGTGTAGGAAGCACAGTTCTTTGGTTCTGAGCAAGCTCACTGTTCTGGCCCTATAGGAAACACAGGAGAGTAGAAGAGTGCTGTTTTCTCAAAAGCAGAGTGTGTTTCTTGCAAGGCGAGCTAGCGTTTGTTTCCCAGTCCTAAACGGAGTAGAATCCCATGCAGATTCTGGTCCTACGAGCAAGAGTTGTTTTCTGCTTAGAAGAGTCACTATTGCGCTCCCATTGCCATACACAGTGCAAATAGCACTCGCGTCTGTTCCCAGCAAGTACAGTGTATTGGAATGAAGAGAAGCTACTGTTCTGGTCAGTTTCCTAAGCAGAGTTGAACTAGATATGCCCCCTGTGTGTAGGAAGCACCAATCTTTTGTTCTGAGCAAGCTCACTGTTCTGGCCCTATAGGAAACACAGGAGAGTAGAAGAGTGCTGTTTTCTCAAAAGCAGAGTGTGTTTCTTGCAAGGCGAGCTAGCGTTTGTTTCCCAGTCCTAAACGGAGTTGAATCCCATGCAGTTTCTGGTCCTACGAGCAAGAGTTGTTTTCTGCTTAGAAGAGTCACTATTGCGCTCCCATTGCCATACACAGTGCAAATAGCACTCGCGTCTGTTCCCAGCAAGTACAGTGTATTGGACTGAAGAGAAGCTACTGTTCTGGTCAGTTTCCTAAGCAGAGTTGAACTAGATATGCCCCGTGTGTGTAGGAAGCACAGTTCTTTTGTTCTGAGCAAGCTCACTGTTCTGGCCCTATAGGAAACACAGGAGAGTAGAAGAGTGCTGTTTTCTCAAAAGCAGAGTGTGTTTCTTGCAAGGCGAGCTAGCGTTTGTTTCCCAGTCCTAAACGGAGTAGAATCCCATGCAGATTCTGGTCCTACGAGCAAGAGTTGTTTTCTGCTAAGAAGAGTCACTATTGTGCTCCCATTGCCATACACAGTGCAAATAGCACTCGCGTCTGTTCCCAGCAAGTACAGTGTATTGGAATGAAGAGAAGCTACTGTTCTGGTCAGTTTCCTAAGCAGAGTTGAACTAGATATGCCCCGTGTGTGTAGGAAGCACAGTTCTTTTGTTCTGAGCAAGCTCACTGTTCTGGCCCTATAGGAAACACAGGAGAGTAGAAGAGTGCTGTTTTCTCAAAAGCAGAGTGTGTTTCTTGCAAGGCGAGCTAGCGTTTGTTTCCCAGTCCTAAACGGAGTAGAATCCCATGCAGATTCTGGTCCTACGAGCAAGAGTTGTTTTCTGCTTAGAAGAGTCACTATTGCGCTCCCATTGCCATACACAGTGCAAATAGCACTCGCGTCTGTTCCCAGCAAGTACAGTGTATTGGACTGAAGAGAAGCTACTGTTCTGGTCAGTTTCCTAAGCAGAGTTGAACTAGATATGCCCCGTGTGTGTAGGAAGCACAGTTCTTTTGTTCTGAGCAAGCTCACTGTTCTGGCCCTATAGGAAACACAGGAGAGTAGAAGAGTGCTGTTTTCTCAAAAGCAGAGTGTGTTTCTTGCAAGGCGAGCTAGCGTTTGTTTCCCAGTCCTAAACGGAGTAGAATCCCATGCAGATTCTGGTCCTACGAGCAAGAGTTGTTTTCTGCTAAGAAGAGTCACTATTGTGCTCCCATTGCCATACACAGTGCAAATAGCACTCGCGTCTGTTCCCAGCAAGTACAGTGTATTGGACTGAAGAGAAGCTACTGTTCTGGTCAGTTTCCTAAGCAGAGTTGAACTAGATATGCCCCGTGTGTGTAGGAAGCACAGTTCTTTGGTTCTGAGCAAGCTCACTGTTCTGGCCCTATAGGAAACACAGGAGAGTAGAAGAGTGCTGTTTTCTCAAAAGCAGAGTGTGTTTCTTGCAAGGCGAGCTAGCGTTTGTTTCCCAGTCCTAAACGGAGTTGAATCCCATGCAGTTTCTGGTCCTACGAGCAAGAGTTGTTTTCTGCTAAGAAGAGTCACTATTGCGCTCCCATTGCCATACACAGTGCAAATAGCACTCGCGTCTGTTCCCAGCAAGTACAGTGTATTGGACTGAAGAGAAGCTACTGTTCTGGTCAGTTTCCTAAGCAGAGTTGAACTAGATATGCCCCGTGTGTGTAGGAAGCACAGTTCTTTTGTTCTGAGCAAGCTCACTGTTCTGGCCCTATAGGAAACACAGGAGAGTAGAAGAGTGCTGTTTTCTCAAAAGCAGAGTGTGTTTCTTGCAAGGCGAGCTAGCGTTTGTTTCCCAGTCCTAAACGGAGTTGAATCCCATGCAGTTTCTGGTCCTACGAGCAAGAGTTGTTTTCTGCTTAGAAGAGTCACTATTGCGCTCCCATTGCCATACACAGTGCAAATAGCACTCGCGTCTGTTCCCAGCAAGTACAGTGTATTGGACTGAAGAGAAGCTACCGTTCTGGTCAGTTTCCTAAGCAGAGTTGAACTAGATATGCCCCGTGTGTGTAGGAAGCACAGTTCTTTTGTTCTGAGCAAGCTCACTGTTCTGGCCCTATAGGAAACACAGGAGAGTAGAAGAGTGCTGTTTTCTCAAAAGCAGAGTGTGTTTCTTGCAAGGCGAGCTAGCGTTTGTTTCCCAGTCCTAAACGGAGTAGAATCCCATGCAGATTCTGGTCCTACGAGCAAGAGTTGTTTTCTGCTAAGAAGAGTCACTATTGTGCTCCCATTGCCATACACAGTGCAAATAGCACTCGCGTCTGTTCCCAGCAAGTACAGTGTATTGGAATGAAGAGAAGCTACTGTTCTGGTCAGTTTCCTAAGCAGAGTTGAACTAGATATGCCCCGTGTGTGTAGGAAGCACAGTTCTTTTGTTCTGAGCAAGCTCACTGTTCTGGCCCTATAGGAAACACAGGAGAGTAGAAGAGTGCTGTTTTCTCAAAAGCAGAGTGTGTTTCTTGCAAGGCGAGCTAGCGTTTGTTTCCCAGTCCTAAACGGAGTTGAATCCCATGCAGTTTCTGGTCCTACGAGCAAGAGTTGTTTTCTGCTAAGAAGAGTCACTATTGCGCTCCCATTGCCATACACAGTGCAAATAGCACTCGCGTCTGTTCCCAGCAAGTACAGTGTATTGGACTGAAGAGAAGCTACTGTTCTGGTCAGTTTCCTAAGCAGAGTTGAACTAGATATGCCCCGTGTGTGTAGGAAGCACAGTTCTTTTGTTCTGAGCAAGCTCACTGTTCTGGCCCTATAGGAAACACAGGAGAGTAGAAGAGTGCTGTTTTCTCAAAAGCAGAGTGTGTTTCTTGCAAGGCGAGCTAGCGTTTGTTTCCCAGTCCTAAACGGAGTTGAATCCCATGCAGTTTCTGGTCCTACGAGCAAGAGTTGTTTTCTGCTTAGAAGAGTCACTATTGCGCTCCCATTGCCATACACAGTGCAAATAGCACTCGCGTCTGTTCCCAGCAAGTACAGTGTATTGGACTGAAGAGAAGCTACCGTTCTGGTCAGTTTCCTAAGCAGAGTTGAACTAGATATGCCCCGTGTGTGTAGGAAGCACAGTTCTTTTGTTCTGAGCAAGCTCACTGTTCTGGCCCTATAGGAAACACAGGAGAGTAGAAGAGTGCTGTTTTCTCAAAAGCAGAGTGTGTTTCTTGCAAGGCGAGCTAGCGTTTGTTTCCCAGTCCTAAACGGAGTAGAATCCCATGCAGATTCTGGTCCTACGAGCAAGAGTTGTTTTCTGCTAAGAAGAGTCACTATTGTGCTCCCATTGCCATACACAGTGCAAATAGCACTCGCGTCTGTTCCCAGCAAGTACAGTGTATTGGAATGAAGAGAAGCTACTGTTCTGGTCAGTTTCCTAAGCAGAGTTGAACTAGATATGCCCCGTGTGTGTAGGAAGCACAGTTCTTTTGTTCTGAGCAAGCTCACTGTTCTGGCCCTATAGGAAACACAGGAGAGTAGAAGAGTGCTGTTTTCTCAAAAGCAGAGTGTGTTTCTTGCAAGGCGAGCTAGCGTTTGTTTCCCAGTCCTAAACGGAGTTGAATCCCATGCAGTTTCTGGTCCTACGAGCAAGAGTTGTTTTCTGCTAAGAAGAGTCACTATTGCGCTCCCATTGCCATACACAGTGCAAATAGCACTCGCGTCTGTTCCCAGCAAGTACAGTGTATTGGACTGAAGAGAAGCTACTGTTCTGGTCAGTTTCCTAAGCAGAGTTGAACTAGATATGCCCCGTGTGTGTAGGAAGCACAGTTCTTTTGTTCTGAGCAAGCTCACTGTTCTGGCCCTATAGGAAACACAGGAGAGTAGAAGAGTGCTGTTTTCTCAAAAGCAGAGTGTGTTTCTTGCAAGGCGAGCTAGCGTTTGTTTCCCAGTCCTAAACGGAGTTGAATCCCATGCAGTTTCTGGTCCTACGAGCAAGAGTTGTTTTCTGCTTAGAAGAGTCACTATTGCGCTCCCATTGCCATACACAGTGCAAATAGCACTCGCGTCTGTTCCCAGCAAGTACAGTGTATTGGAATGAAGAGAAGCTACTGTTCTGGTCAGTTTCCTAAGCAGAGTTGAACTAGATATGCCCCGTGTGTGTAGGAAGCACAGTTCTTTTGTTCTGAGCAAGCTCACTGTTCTGGCCCTATAGGAAACACAGGAGAGTAGAAGAGTGCTGTTTTCTCAAAAGCAGAGTGTGTTTCTTGCAAGGCGAGCTAGCGTTTGTTTCCCAGTCCTAAACGGAGTAGAATCCCATGCAGATTCTGGTCCTACGAGCAAGAGTTGTTTTCTGCTAAGAAGAGTCACTATTGTGCTCCCATTGCCATACACAGTGCAAATAGCACTCGCGTCTGTTCCCAGCAAGTACAGTGTATTGGAATGAAGAGAAGCTACTGTTCTGGTCAGTTTCCTAAGCAGAGTTGAACTAGATATGCCCCGTGTGTGTAGGAAGCACAGTTCTTTTGTTCTGAGCAAGCTCACTGTTCTGGCCCTATAGGAAACACAGGAGAGTAGAAGAGTGCTGTTTTCTCAAAAGCAGAGTGTGTTTCTTGCAAGGCGAGCTAGCGTTTGTTTCCCAGTCCTAAACGGAGTTGAATCCCATGCAGTTTCTGGTCCTACGAGCAAGAGTTGTTTTCTGCTAAGAAGAGTCACTATTGCGCTCCCATTGCCATACACAGTGCAAATAGCACTCGCGTCTGTTCCCAGCAAGTACAGTGTATTGGACCGAAGAGAAGCTACTGTTCTGGTCAGTTTCCTAAGCAGAGTTGAACTAGATATGCCCCGTGTGTGTAGGAAGCACAGTTCTTTTGTTCTGAGCAAGCTCACTGTTCTGGCCCTATAGGAAACACAGGAGAGTAGAAGAGTGCTGTTTTCTCAAAAGCAGAGTGTGTTTCTTGCAAGGCGAGCTAGCGTTTGTTTCCCAGTCCTAAACGGACTTGAATCCCATGCAGTTTCTGGTCCTACGAGCAAGAGTTGTTTTCTGCTAAGAAGAGTCACTATTGCGCTCCCATTGCCATACACAGTGCAAATAGCACTCGCGTCTGTTCCCAGCAAGTACAGTGTATTGGACTGAAGAGAAGCTACTGTTCTGGTCAGTTTCCTAAGCAGAGTTGAACTAGATATGCCCCGTGTGTGTAGGAAGCACAGTTCTTTTGTTCTGAGCAAGCTCACTGTTCTGGCCCTATAGGAAACACAGGAGAGCAGAAGAGTGCTGTTTTCTCAAAAGCAGAGTGTGTTTCTTGCAAGGCGAGCTAGCGTTTGTTTCCCAGTCCTAAACGGAGTTGAATCCCATGCAGTTTCTGGTCCTACGAGCAAGAGTTGTTTTCTGCTTAGAAGAGTCACTATTGCGCTCCCATTGCCATACACAGTGCAAATAGCACTCGCGTCTGTTCCCAGCAAGTACAGTGTATTGGACTGAAGAGAAGCTACTGTTCTGGTCAGTTTCCTAAGCAGAGTTGAACTAGATATGCCCCGTGTGTGTAGGAAGCACAGTTCTTTTGTTCTGAGCAAGCTCACTGTTCTGGCCCTATAGGAAACACAGGAGAGTAGAAGAGTGCTGTTTTCTCAAAAGCAGAGTGTGTTTCTTGCAAGGCGAGCTAGCGTTTGTTTCCCAGTCCTAAACGGAGTAGAATCCCATGCAGATTCTGGTCCTACGAGCAAGAGTTGTTTTCTGCTAAGAAGAGTCACTATTGTGCTCCCATTGCCATACACAGTGCAAATAGCACTCGCGTCTGTTCCCAGCAAGTACAGTGTATTGGAATGAAGAGAAGCTACTGTTCTGGTCAGTTTCCTAAGCAGAGTTGAACTAGATATGCCCCGTGTGTGTAGGAAGCACAGTTCTTTTGTTCTGAGCAAGCTCACTGTTCTGGCCCTATAGGAAACACAGGAGAGTAGAAGAGTGCTGTTTTCTCAAAAGCAGAGTGTGTTTCTTGCAAGGCGAGCTAGCGTTTGTTTCCCAGTCCTAAACGGAGTTGAATCCCATGCAGTTTCTGGTCCTACGAGCAAGAGTTGTTTTCTGCTAAGAAGAGTCACTATTGCGCTCCCATTGCCATACACAGTGCAAATAGCACTCGCGTCTGTTCCCAGCAAGTACAGTGTATTGGACCGAAGAGAAGCTACTGTTCTGGTCAGTTTCCTAAGCAGAGTTGAACTAGATATGCCCCGTGTGTGTAGGAAGCACAGTTCTTTTGTTCTGAGCAAGCTCACTGTTCTGGCCCTATAGGAAACACAGGAGAGTAGAAGAGTGCTGTTTTCTCAAAAGCAGAGTGTGTTTCTTGCAAGGCGAGCTAGCGTTTGTTTCCCAGTCCTAAACGGACTTGAATCCCATGCAGTTTCTGGTCCTACGAGCAAGAGTTGTTTTCTGCTAAGAAGAGTCACTATTGCGCTCCCATTGCCATACACAGTGCAAATAGCACTCGCGTCTGTTCCCAGCAAGTACAGTGTATTGGACTGAAGAGAAGCTACTGTTCTGGTCAGTTTCCTAAGCAGAGTTGAACTAGATATGCCCCGTGTGTGTAGGAAGCACAGTTCTTTTGTTCTGAGCAAGCTCACTGTTCTGGCCCTATAGGAAACACAGGAGAGTAGAAGAGTGCTGTTTTCTCAAAAGCAGAGTGTGTTTCTTGCAAGGCGAGCTAGCGTTTGTTTCCCAGTCCTAAACGGAGTTGAATCCCATGCAGTTTCTGGTCCTACGAGCAAGAGTTGTTTTCTGCTTAGAAGAGTCACTATTGCGCTCCCATTGCCATACACAGTGCAAATAGCACTCGCGTCTGTTCCCAGCAAGTACAGTGTATTGGACTGAAGAGAAGCTACTGTTCTGGTCAGTTTCCTAAGCAGAGTTGAACTAGATATGCCCCGTGTGTGTAGGAAGCACAGTTCTTTTGTTCTGAGCAAGCTCACTGTTCTGGCCCTATAGGAAACACAGGAGAGTAGAAGAGTGCTGTTTTCTCAAAAGCAGAGTGTGTTTCTTGCAAGGCGAGCTAGCGTTTGTTTCCCAGTCCTAAACGGAGTAGAATCCCATGCAGATTCTGGTCCTACGAGCAAGAGTTGTTTTCTGCTAAGAAGAGTCACTATTGTGCTCCCATTGCCATACACAGTGCAAATAGCACTCGCGTCTGTTCCCAGCAAGTACAGTGTATTGGACTGAAGAGAAGCTACTGTTCTGGTCAGTTTCCTAAGCAGAGTTGAACTAGATATGCCCCGTGTGTGTAGGAAGCACAGTTCTTTTGTTCTGAGCAAGCTCACTGTTCTGGCCCTATAGGAAACACAGGAGAGTAGAAGAGTGCTGTTTTCTCAAAAGCAGAGTGTGTTTCTTGCAAGGCGAGCTAGCGTTTGTTTCCCAGTCCTAAACGGAGTTGAATCCCATGCAGATTCTGGTCCTACGAGCAAGAGTTGTTTTCTGCTTAGAAGAGTCACTATTGCGCTCCCATTGCCATACACAGTGCAAATAGCACTCGCGTCTGTTCCCAGCAAGTACAGTGTATTGGACTGAAGAGAAGCTACTGTTCTGGTCAGTTTCCTAAGCAGAGTTGAACTAGATATGCCCCGTGTGTGTAGGAAGCACAGTTCTTTTGTTCTGAGCAAGCTCACTGTTCTGGCCCTATAGGAAACACAGGAGAGTAGAAGAGTGCTGTTTTCTCAAAAGCAGAGTGTGTTTCTTGCAAGGCGAGCTAGCGTTTGTTTCCCAGTCCTAAACGGAGTTGAATCCCATGCAGTTTCTGGTCCTACGAGCAAGAGTTGTTTTCTGCTTAGAAGAGTCACTATTGCGCTCCCATTGCCATACACAGTGCAAATAGCACTCGCGTCTGTTCCCAGCAAGTACAGTGTATTGGACTGAAGAGAAGCTACTGTTCTGGTCAGTTTCCTAAGCAGAGTTGAACTAGATATGCCCCGTGTGTGTAGGAAGCACAGTTCTTTTGTTCTGAGCAAGCTCACTGTTCTGGCCCTATAGGAAACACAGGAGAGTAGAAGAGTGCTGTTTTCTCAAAAGCAGAGTGTGTTTCTTGCAAGGCGAGCTAGCGTTTGTTTCCCAGTCCTAAACGGAGTAGAATCCCATGCAGATTCTGGTCCTACGAGCAAGAGTTGTTTTCTGCTAAGAAGAGTCACTATTGTGCTCCCATTGCCATACACAGTGCAAATAGCACTCGCGTCTGTTCCCAGCAAGTACAGTGTATTGGAATGAAGAGAAGCTACTGTTCTGGTCAGTTTCCTAAGCAGAGTTGAACTAGATATGCCCCGTGTGTGTAGGAAGCACAGTTCTTTGGTTCTGAGCAAGCTCACTGTTCTGGCCCTATAGGAAACACAGGAGAGTAGAAGAGTGCTGTTTTCTCAAAAGCAGAGTGTGTTTCTTGCAAGGCGAGCTAGCGTTTGTTTCCCAGTCCTAAACGGAGTTGAATCCCATGCAGTTTCTGGTCCTACGAGCAAGAGTTGTTTTCTGCTAAGAAGAGTCACTATTGCGCTCCCATTGCCATACACAGTGCAAATAGCACTCGCGTCTGTTCCCAGCAAGTACAGTGTATTGGACTGAAGAGAAGCTACTGTTCTGGTCAGTTTCCTAAGCAGAGTTGAACTAGATATGCCCCGTGTGTGTAGGAAGCACAGTTCTTTTGTGCAAGCTCACTGTTCTGGCCCTATAGGAAACACAGGAGAGTAGAAGAGTGCTGTTTTCTCAAAAGCAGAGTGTGTTTCTTGCAAGGCGAGCTAGCGTTTGTTTCCCAGTCCTAAACGGAGTAGAATCCCATGCAGTTTCTGGTCCTACGAGCAAGAGTTGTTTTCTGCTTAGAAGAGTCACTATTGCGCTCCCATTGCCATACACAGTGCAAACAGCACTCGCGTCTGTTCCCAGCAAGTACAGTGTATTGGAATGAAGAGAAGCTACTGTTCTGGTCAGTTTCCTAAGCAGAGTTGAACTAGATATGCCCCGTGTGTGTAGGAAGCACAGTTCTTTTGTTCTGAGCAAGCTCACTGTTCTGGCCCTATAGGAAACACAGGAGAGTAGAAGAGTGCTGTTTTCTCAAAAGCAGAGTGTGTTTCTTGCAAGGCGAGCTAGCGTTTGTTTCCCAGTCCTAAACGGAGTTGAATCCCATGCAGTTTCTGGTCCTACGAGCAAGAGTTGTTTTCTGCTAAGAAGAGTCACTATTGCGCTCCCATTGCCATACACAGTGCAAATAGCACTCGCGTCTGTTCCCAGCAAGTACAGTGTATTGGACTGAAGAGAAGCTACTGTTCTGGTCAGTTTCCTAAGCAGAGTTGAACTAGATATGCCCCGTGTGTGTAGGAAGCACAGTTCTTTTGTTCTGAGCAAGCTCACTGTTCTGGCCCTATAGGAAACACAGGAGAGTAGAAGAGTGCTGTTTTCTCAAAAGCAGAGTGTGTTTCTTGCAAGGCGAGCTAGCGTTTGTTTCCCAGTCCTAAACGGAGTTGAATCCCATGCAGTTTCTGGTCCTACGAGCAAGAGTTGTTTTCTGCTTAGAAGAGTCACTATTGCGCTCCCATTGCCATACACAGTGCAAATAGCACTCGCGTCTGTTCCCAGCAAGTACAGTATATTGGACTGAAGAGAAGCTACTGTTCTGGTCAGTTTCCTAAGCAGAGTTGAACTAGATATGCCCCGTGTGTGTAGGAAGCACAGTTCTTTTGTTCTGAGCAAGCTCACTGTTCTGGCCCTATAGGAAACACAGGAGAGTAGAAGAGTGCTGTTTTCTCAAAAGCAGAGTGTGTTTCTTGCAAGGCGAGCTAGCGTTTGTTTCCCAGTCCTAAACGGAGTAGAATCCCATGCAGATTCTGGTCCTACGAGCAAGAGTTGTTTTCTGCTAAGAAGAGTCACTATTGTGCTCCCATTGCCATACACAGTGCAAATAGCACTCGCGTCTGTTCCCAGCAAGTACAGTGTATTGGAATGAAGAAAAGCTACTGTTCTGGTCAGTTTCCTAAGCAGAGTTGAACTAGATATGCCCCGTGTGTGTAGGAAGCACAGTTCTTTGGTTCTGAGCAAGCTCACTGTTCTGGCCCTATAGGAAACACAGGAGAGTAGAAGAGTGCTGTTTTCTCAAAAGCAGAGTGTGTTTCTTGCAAGGCGAGCTAGCGTTTGTTTCCCAGTCCTAAACGGAGTTGAATCCCATGCAGTTTCTGGTCCTACGAGCAAGAGTTGTTTTCTGCTTAGAAGAGTCACTATTGCGCTCCCATTGCCATACACAGTGCAAATAGCACTCGCGTCTGTTCCCAGCAAGTACAGTGTATTGGACTGAAGAGAAGCTACTGTTCTGGTCAGTTTCCTAAGCAGAGTTGAACTAGATATGCCCCGTGTGTGTAGGAAGCACAGTTCTTTTGTTCTGAGCAAGCTCACTGTTCTGGCCCTATAGGAAACACAGGAGAGTAGAAGAGTGCTGTTTTCTCAAAAGCAGAGTGTGTTTCTTGCAAGGCGAGCTAGCGTTTGTTTCCCAGTCCTAAACGGACTTGAATCCCATGCAGTTTCTGGTCCTACGAGCAAGAGTTGTTTTCTGCTAAGAAGAGTCACTATTGCGCTCCCATTGCCATACACAGTGCAAATAGCACTCGCGTCTGTTCCCAGCAAGTACAGTGTATTGGACTGAAGAGAAGCTACTGTTCTGGTCAGTTTCCTAAGCAGAGTTGAACTAGATATGCCCCGTGTGTGTAGGAAGCACAGTTCTTTTGTTCTGAGCAAGCTCACTGTTCTGGCCCTATAGGAAACACAGGAGAGCAGAAGAGTGCTGTTTTCTCAAAAGCAGAGTGTGTTTCTTGCAAGGCGAGCTAGCGTTTGTTTCCCAGTCCTAAACGGAGTTGAATCCCATGCAGTTTCTGGTCCTACGAGCAAGAGTTGTTTTCTGCTTAGAAGAGTCACTATTGCGCTCCCATTGCCATACACAGTGCAAATAGCACTCGCGTCTGTTCCCAGCAAGTACAGTGTATTGGACTGAAGAGAAGCTACTGTTCTGGTCAGTTTCCTAAGCAGAGTTGAACTAGATATGCCCCGTGTGTGTAGGAAGCACAGTTCTTTGGTTCTGAGCAAGCTCACTGTTCTGGCCCTATAGGAAACACAGGAGAGTAGAAGAGTGCTGTTTTCTCAAAAGCAGAGTGTGTTTCTTGCAAGGCGAGCTAGCGTTTGTTTCCCAGTCCTAAACGGAGTAGAATCCCATGCAGATTCTGGTCCTACGAGCAAGAGTTGTTTTCTGCTAAGAAGAGTCACTATTGTGCTCCCATTGCCATACACAGTGCAAATAGCACTCGCGTCTGTTCCCAGCAAGTACAGTGTATTGGAATGAAGAGAAGCTACTGTTCTGGTCAGTTTCCTAAGCAGAGTTGAACTAGATATGCCCCGTGTGTGTAGGAAGCACAGTTCTTTTGTTCTGAGCAAGCTCACTGTTCTGGCCCTATAGGAAACACAGGAGAGTAGAAGAGTGCTGTTTTCTCAAAAGCAGAGTGTGTTTCTTGCAAGGCGAGCTAGCGTTTGTTTCCCAGTCCTAAACGGAGTTGAATCCCATGCAGTTTCTGGTCCTACGAGCAAGAGTTGTTTTCTGCTAAGAAGAGTCACTATTGCGCTCCCATTGCCATACACAGTGCAAATAGCACTCGCGTCTGTTCCCAGCAAGTACAGTGTATTGGACCGAAGAGAAGCTACTGTTCTGGTCAGTTTCCTAAGCAGAGTTGAACTAGATATGCCCCGTGTGTGTAGGAAGCACAGTTCTTTTGTTCTGAGCAAGCTCACTGTTCTGGCCCTATAGGAAACACAGGAGAGTAGAAGAGTGCTGTTTTCTCAAAAGCAGAGTGTGTTTCTTGCAAGGCGAGCTAGCGTTTGTTTCCCAGTCCTAAACGGACTTGAATCCCATGCAGTTTCTGGTCCTACGAGCAAGAGTTGTTTTCTGCTAAGAAGAGTCACTATTGCGCTCCCATTGCCATACACAGTGCAAATAGCACTCGCGTCTGTTCCCAGCAAGTACAGTGTATTGGACTGAAGAGAAGCTACTGTTCTGGTCAGTTTCCTAAGCAGAGTTGAACTAGATATGCCCCGTGTGTGTAGGAAGCACAGTTCTTTTGTTCTGAGCAAGCTCACTGTTCTGGCCCTATAGGAAACACAGGAGAGCAGAAGAGTGCTGTTTTCTCAAAAGCAGAGTGTGTTTCTTGCAAGGCGAGCTAGCGTTTGTTTCCCAGTCCTAAACGGAGTTGAATCCCATGCAGTTTCTGGTCCTACGAGCAAGAGTTGTTTTCTGCTTAGAAGAGTCACTATTGCGCTCCCATTGCCATACACAGTGCAAATAGCACTCGCGTCTGTTCCCAGCAAGTACAGTGTATTGGACTGAAGAGAAGCTACTGTTCTGGTCAGTTTCCTAAGCAGAGTTGAACTAGATATGCCCCGTGTGTGTAGGAAGCACAGTTCTTTTGTTCTGAGCAAGCTCACTGTTCTGGCCCTATAGGAAACACAGGAGAGTAGAAGAGTGCTGTTTTCTCAAAAGCAGAGTGTGTTTCTTGCAAGGCGAGCTAGCGTTTGTTTCCCAGTCCTAAACGGAGTAGAATCCCATGCAGATTCTGGTCCTACGAGCAAGAGTTGTTTTCTGCTAAGAAGAGTCACTATTGTGCTCCCATTGCCATACACAGTGCAAATAGCACTCGCGTCTGTTCCCAGCAAGTACAGTGTATTGGAATGAAGAGAAGCTACTGTTCTGGTCAGTTTCCTAAGCAGAGTTGAACTAGATATGCCCCGTGTGTGTAGGAAGCACAGTTCTTTGGTTCTGAGCAAGCTCACTGTTCTGGCCCTATAGGAAACACAGGAGAGTAGAAGAGTGCTGTTTTCTCAAAAGCAGAGTGTGTTTCTTGCAAGGCGAGCTAGCGTTTGTTTCCCAGTCCTAAACGGAGTTGAATCCCATGCAGTTTCTGGTCCTACGAGCAAGAGTTGTTTTCTGCTAAGAAGAGTCACTATTGCGCTCCCATTGCCATACACAGTGCAAATAGCACTCGCGTCTGTTCCCAGCAAGTACAGTGTATTGGACTGAAGAGAAGCTACTGTTCTGGTCAGTTTCCTAAGCAGAGTTGAACTAGATATGCCCCGTGTGTGTAGGAAGCACAGTTCTTTGGTTCTGAGCAAGCTCACTGTTCTGGCCCTATAGGAAACACAGGAGAGTAGAAGAGTGCTGTTTTCTCAAAAGCAGAGTGTGTTTCTTGCAAGGCGAGCTAGCGTTTGTTTCCCAGTCCTAAACGGAGTTGAATCCCATGCAGTTTCTGGTCCTACGAGCAAGAGTTGTTTTCTGCTTAGAAGAGTCACTATTGCGCTCCCATTGCCATACACAGTGCAAATAGCACTCGCGTCTGTTCCCAGCAAGTACAGTGTATTGGACTGAAGAGAAGCTACTGTTCTGGTCAGTTTCCTAAGCAGAGTTGAACTAGATATGCCCCGTGTGTGTAGGAAGCACAGTTCTTTTGTTCTGAGCAAGCTCACTGTTCTGGCCCTATAGGAAACACAGGAGAGTAGAAGAGTGCTGTTTTCTCAAAAGCAGAGTGTGTTTCTTGCAAGGCGAGCTAGCGTTTGTTTCCCAGTCCTAAACGGAGTAGAATCCCATGCAGATTCTGGTCCTACGAGCAAGAGTTGTTTTCTGCTTAGAAGAGTCACTATTGCGCTCCCATTGCCATACACAGTGCAAATAGCACTCGCGTCTGTTCCCAGCAAGTACAGTGTATTGGAATGAAGAGAAGCTACTGTTCTGGTCAGTTTCCTAAGCAGAGTTGAACTAGATATGCCCCGTGTGTGTAGGAAGCACAGTTCTTTGGTTCTGAGCAAGCTCACTGTTCTGGCCCTATAGGAAACACAGGAGAGTAGAAGAGTGCTGTTTTCTCAAAAGCAGAGTGTGTTTCTTGCAAGGCGAGCTAGCGTTTGTTTCCCAGTCCTAAACGGAGTTGAATCCCATGCAGTTTCTGGTCCTACGAGCAAGAGTTGTTTTCTGCTAAGAAGAGTCACTATTGCGCTCCCATTGCCATACACAGTGCAAATAGCACTCGCGTCTGTTCCCAGCAAGTACAGTGTATTGGACTGAAGAGAAGCTACTGTTCTTGTCAGTTTCCTAAGCAGAGTTGAACTAGATATGCCCCGTGTGTGTAGGAAGCACAGTTCTTTTGTTCTGAGCAAGCTCACTGTTCTGGCCCTATAGGAAACACAGGAGAGTAGAAGAGTGCTGTTTTCTCAAAAGCAGAGTGTGTTTCTTGCAAGGCGAGCTAGCGTTTGTTTCCCAGTCCTAAACGGAGTTGAATCCCATGCAGTTTCTGGTCCTACGAGCAAGAGTTGTTTTCTGCTTAGAAGAGTCACTATTGCGCTCCCATTGCCATACACAGTGCAAATAGCACTCGCGTCTGTTCCCAGCAAGTACAGTGTATTGGACTGAAGAGAAGCTACTGTTCTGGTCAGTTTCCTAAGCAGAGTTGAACTAGATATGCCCCGTGTGTGTAGGAAGCACAGTTCTTTTGTTCTGAGCAAGCTCACTGTTCTGGCCCTATAGGAAACACAGGAGAGTAGAAGAGTGCTGTTTTCTCAAAAGCAGAGTGTGTTTCTTGCAAGGCGAGCTAGCGTTTGTTTCCCAGTCCTAAACGGAGTAGAATCCCATGCAGATTCTGGTCCTACGAGCAAGAGTTGTTTTCTGCTTAGAAGAGTCACTATTGCGCTCCCATTGCCATACACAGTGCAAATAGCACTCGCGTCTGTTCCCAGCAAGTACAGTGTATTAGACTGAAGAGAAGCTACTGTTCTGGTCAGTTTCCTAAGCAGAGTTGAACTAGATATGCCCCGTGTGTGTAGGAAGCACAGTTCTTTGGTTCTGAGCAAGCTCACTGTTCTGGCCCTATAGGAAACACAGGAGAGTAGAAGAGTGCTGTTTTCTCAAAAGCAGAGTGTGTTTCTTGCAAGGCGAGCTAGCGTTTGTTTCCCAGTCCTAAACGGAGTTGAATCCCATGCAGTTTCTGGTCCTACGAGCAAGAGTTGTTTTCTGCTAAGAAGAGTCACTATTGCGCTCCCATTGCCATACACAGTGCAAATAGCACTCGCGTCTGTTCCCAGCAAGTACAGTGTATTGGACTGAAGAGAAGCTACTGTTCTGGTCAGTTTCCTAAGCAGAGTTGAACTAGATATGCCCCGTGTGTGTAGGAAGCACAGTTCTTTTGTTCTGAGCAAGCTCACTGTTCTGGCCCTATAGGAAACATAGGAGAGTAGAAGAGTGCTGTTTTCTCAAAAGCAGAGTGTGTTTCTTGCAAGGCGAGCTAGCGTTTGTTTCCCAGTCCTAAACGGAGTTGAATCCCATGCAGTTTCTGGTCCTACGAGCAAGAGTTGTTTTCTGCTTAGAAGAGTCACTATTGCGCTCCCATTGCCATACACAGTGCAAATAGCACTCGCGTCTGTTCCCAGCAAGTACAGTGTATTGGACTGAAGAGAAGCTACTGTTCTGGTCAGTTTCCTAAGCAGAGTTGAACTAGATATGCCCCGTGTGTGTAGGAAGCACAGTTCTTTTGTTCTGAGCAAGCTCAATGTTCTGGCCCTATAGGAAACACAGGAGAGTAGAAGAGTGCTGTTTTCTCAAAAGCAGAGTGTGTTTCTTGCAAGGCGAGCTAGCGTTTGTTTCCCAGTCCTAAACGGAGTAGAATCCCATGCAGATTCTGGTCCTACGAGCAAGAGTTGTTTTCTGCTAAGAAGAGTCACTATTGTGCTCCCATTGCCATACACAGTGCAAATAGCACTCGCGTCTGTTCCCAGCAAGTACAGTGTATTGGAATGAAGAGAAGCTACTGTTCTGGTCAGTTTCCTAAGCAGAGTTGAACTAGATATGCCCCGTGTGTGTAGGAAGCACAGTTCTTTGGTTCTGAGCAAGCTCACTGTTCTGGCCCTATAGGAAACACAGGAGAGTAGAAGAGTGCTGTTTTCTCAAAAGCAGAGTGTGTTTCTTGCAAGGCGAGCTAGTGTTTGTTTCCCAGTCCTAAACGGAGTTGAATCCCATGCTGTTTCTGGTCCTACGAGCAAGAGTTGTTTTCTGCTAAGAAGAGTCACTATTGCGCTCCCATTGCCATACACAGTGCAAATAGCACTCGCGTCTGTTCCCAGCAAGTACAGTGTATTGGACTGAAGAGAAGCTACTGTTCTGGTCAGTTTCCTAAGCAGAGTTGAACTAGATATGCCCCGTGTGTGTAGGAAGCACAGTTCTTTTGTTCTGAGCAAGCTCACTGTTCTGGCCCTATAGGAAACACAGGAGAGTAGAAGAGTGCTGTTTTCTCAAAAGCAGAGTGTGTTTCTTGCAAGGCGAGCTAGCGTTTGTTTCCCAGTCCTAAACGGAGTTGAATCCCATGCAGTTTCTGGTCCTACGAGCAAGAGTTGTTTTCTGCTTAGAAGAGTCACTATTGCGCTCCCATTGCCATACACAGTGCAAATAGCACTCGCGTCTGTTCCCAGCAAGTACAGTGTATTGGACTGAAGAGAAGCTACTGTTCTGGTCAGTTTCCTAAGCAGAGTTGAACTAGATATGCCCCGTGTGTGTAGGAAGCACAGTTCTTTTGTTCTGAGCAAGCTCACTGTTCTGGCCCTATAGGAAACACAGGAGAGTAGAAGAGTGCTGTTTTCTCAAAAGCAGAGTGTGTTTCTTGCAAGGCGAGCTAGCGTTTGTTTCCCAGTCCTAAACGGAGTTGAATCCCATGCAGTTTCTGGTCCTACGAGCAAGAGTTGTTTTCTGCTTAGAAGAGTCACTATTGCGCTCCCATTGCCATACACAGTGCAAATAGCACTCGCGTCTGTTCCCAGCAAGTACAGTGTATTGGAATGAAGAGAAGCTACTGTTCTGGTCAGTTTCCTAAGCAGAGTTGAACTAGATATGCCCCGTGTGTGTAGGAAGCACAGTTCTTTTGTTCTGAGCAAGCTCACTGTTCTGGCCCTATAGGAAACACAGGAGAGTAGAAGAGTGCTGTTTTCTCAAAAGCAGAGTGTGTTTCTTGCAAGGCGAGCTAGCGTTTGTTTCCCAGTCCTAAACGGAGTAGAATCCCATGCAGATTCTGGTCCTATGAGCAAGAGTTGTTTTCTGCTTAGAAGAGTCACTATTGCGCTCCCATTGCCATACACAGTGCAAATAGCACTCGCGTCTGTTCCCAGCAAGTACAGTGTATTGGACTGAAGAGAAGCTACTGTTCTGGTCAGTTTCCTAAGCAGAGTTGAACTAGATATGCCCCGTGTGTGTAGGAAGCACAGTTCTTTGGTTCTGAGCAAGCTCACTGTTCTGGCCCTATAGGAAACACAGGAGAGTAGAAGAGTGCTGTTTTCTCAAAAGCAGAGTGTGTTTCTTGCAAGGCGAGCTAGCGTTTGTTTCCCAGTCCTAAACGGAGTTGAATCCCATGCAGTTTCTGGTCCTACGAGCAAGAGTTGTTTTCTGCTAAGAAGAGTCACTATTGCGCTCCCATTGCCATACACAGTGCAAATAGCACTCGCGTCTGTTCCCAGCAAGTACAGTGTATTGGACTGAAGAGAAGCTACTGTTCTGGTCAGTTTCCTAAGCAGAGTTGAACTAGATATGCCCCGTGTGTGTAGGAAGCACAGTTCTTTTGTTCTGAGCAAGCTCACTGTTCTGGCCCTATAGGAAACACAGGAGAGTAGAAGAGTGCTGTTTTCTCAAAAGCAGAGTGTGTTTCTTGCAAGGCGAGCTAGCGTTTGTTTCCCAGTCCTAAACGGAGTTGAATCCCATGCAGTTTCTGGTCCTACGAGCAAGAGTTGTTTTCTGCTTAGAAGAGTCACTATTGCGCTCCCATTGCCATACACAGTGCAAATAGCACTCGCGTCTGTTCCCAGCAAGTACAGTGTATTGGACTGAAGAGAAGCTACTGTTCTGGTCAGTTTCCTAGCAGAGTTGAACTAGATATGCCCCGTGTGTGTAGGAAGCACAGTTCTTTTGTTCTGAGCAAGCTCACTGTTCTGGCCCTATAGGAAACACAGGAGAGTAGAAGAGTGCTGTTTTCTCAAAAGCAGAGTGTGTTTCTTGCAAGGCGAGCTAGCGTTTGTTTCCCAGTCCTAAACGGAGTAGAATCCCATGCAGATTCTGGTCCTACGAGCAAGAGTTGTTTTCTGCTAAGAAGAGTCACTATTGTGCTCCCATTGCCATACACAGTGCAAATAGCACTCGCGTCTGTTCCCAGCAAGTACAGTGTATTGGAATGAAGAGAAGCTACTGTTCTGGTCAGTTTCCTAAGCAGAGTTGAACTAGATATGCCCCGTGTGTGTAGGAAGCACAGTTCTTTGGTTCTGAGCAAGCTCACTGTTCTGGCCCTATAGGAAACACAGGAGAGTAGAAGAGTGCTGTTTTCTCAAAAGCAGAGTGTGTTTCTTGCAAGGCGAGCTAGCGTTTGTTTCCCAGTCCTAAACGGAGTTGAATCCCATGCAGTTTCTGGTCCTACGAGCAAGAGTTGTTTTCTGCTAAGAAGAGTCACTATTGCGCTCCCATTGCCATACACAGTGCAAATAGCACTCGCGTCTGTTCCCAGCAAGTACAGTGTATTGGACTGAAGAGAAGCTACTGTTCTGGTCAGTTTCCTAAGCAGAGTTGAACTAGATATGCCCCGTGTGTGTAGGAAGCACAGTTCTTTTGTTCTGAGCAAGCTCACTGTTCTGGCCCTATAGGAAACACAGGAGAGTAGAAGAGTGCTGTTTTCTCAAAAGCAGAGTGTGTTTCTTGCAAGGCGAGCTAGCGTTTGTTTCCCAGTCCTAAACGGAGTTGAATCCCATGCAGTTTCTGGTCCTACGAGCAAGAGTTGTTTTCTGCTTAGAAGAGTCACTATTGCGCTCCCATTGCCATACACAGTGCAAATAGCACTCGTGTCTGTTCCCAGCAAGTACAGTGTATTGGACTGAAGAGAAGCTACTGTTCTGGTCAGTTTCCTAAGCAGAGTTGAACTAGATATGCCCCGTGTGTGTAGGAAGCACAGTTCTTTTGTTCTGAGCAAGCTCACTGTTCTGGCCCTATAGGAAACACAGGAGAGTAGAAGAGTGCTGTTTTCTCAAAAGCAGAGTGTGTTTCTTGCAAGGCGAGCTAGCGTTTGTTTCCCAGTCCTAAACGGAGTAGAATCCCATGCAGATTCTGGTCCTACGAGCAAGAGTTGTTTTCTGCTAAGAAGAGTCACTATTGTGCTCCCATTGCCATACACAGTGCAAATAGCACTCGCGTCTGTTCCCAGCAAGTACAGTGTATTGGAATGAAGAGAAGCTACTGTTCTGGTCAGTTTCCTAAGCAGAGTTGAACTAGATATGCCCCGTGTGTGTAGGAAGCACAGTTCTTTTGTTCTGAGCAAGCTCACTGTTCTGGCCCTATAGGAAACACAGGAGAGTAGAAGAGTGCTGTTTTCTCAAAAGCAGAGTGTGTTTCTTGCAAGGCGAGCTAGCGTTTGTTTCCCAGTCCTAAACGGAGTTGAATCCCATGCAGTTTCTGGTCCTACGAGCAAGAGTTGTTTTCTGCTAAGAAGAGTCACTATTGCGCTCCCATTGCCATACACAGTGCAAATAGCACTCGCGTCTGTTCCCAGCAAGTACAGTGTATTGGACTGAAGAGAAGCTACTGTTCTGGTCAGTTTCCTAAGCAGAGTTGAACTAGATATGCCCCGTGTGTGTAGGAAGCACAGTTCTTTTGTTCTGAGCAAGCTCACTGTTCTGGCCCTATAGGAAACACAGGAGAGTAGAAGAGTGCTGTTTTCTCAAAAGCAGAGTGTGTTTCTTGCAAGGCGAGCTAGCGTTTGTTTCCCAGTCCTAAACGGAGTTGAATCCCATGCAGTTTCTGGTCCTACGAGCAAGAGTTGTTTTCTGCTTAGAAGAGTCACTATTGCGCTCCCATTGCCATACACAGTGCAAATAGCACTCGCGTCTGTTCCCAGCAAGTACAGTGTATTGGACTGAAGAGAAGCTACTGTTCTGGTCAGTTTCCTAAGCAGAGTTGAACTAGATATGCCCCGTGTGTGTAGGAAGCACAGTTCTTTTGTTCTGAGCAAGCTCACTGTTCTGGCCCTATAGGAAACACAGGAGAGTAGAAGAGTGCTGTTTTCTCAAAAGCAGAGTGTGTTTCTTGCAAGGCGAGCTAGCGTTTGTTTCCCAGTCCTAAACGGAGTAGAATCCCATGCAGATTCTGGTCCTACGAGCAAGAGTTGTTTTCTGCTAAGAAGAGTCACTATTGTGCTCCCATTGCCATACACAGTGCAAATAGCACTCGCGTCTGTTCCCAGCAAGTACAGTGTATTGGACTGAAGAGAAGCTACTGTTCTGGTCAGTTTCCTAAGCAGAGTTGAACTAGATATGCCCCGTGTGTGTAGGAAGCACAGTTCTTTGGTTCTGAGCAAGCTCACTGTTCTGGCCCTATAGGAAACACAGGAGAGTAGAAGAGTGCTGTTTTCTCAAAAGCAGAGTGTGTTTCTTGCAAGGCGAGCTAGCGTTTGTTTCCCAGTCCTAAACGGAGTTGAATCCCATGCAGTTTCTGGTCCTACGAGCAAGAGTTGGTTTCTGCTAAGAAGAGTCACTATTGCGCTCCCATTGCCATACACAGTGCAAATAGCACTCGCGTCTGTTCCCAGCAAGTACAGTGTATTGGACTGAAGAGAAGCTACTGTTCTGGTCAGTTTCCTAAGCAGAGTTGAACTAGATATGCCCCGTGTGTGTAGGAAGCACAGTTCTTTGGTTCTGAGCAAGCTCACTGTTCTGGCCCTATAGGAAACACAGGAGAGTAGAAGAGTGCTGTTTTCTCAAAAGCAGAGTGTGTTTCTTGCAAGGCGAGCTAGCGTTTGTTTCCCAGTCCTAAACGGAGTTGAATCCCATGCAGTTTCTGGTCCTACGAGCAAGAGTTGTTTTCTGCTTAGAAGAGTCACTATTGCGCTCCCATTGCCATACACAGTGCAAATAGCACTCGCGTCTGTTCCCAGCAAGTACAGTGTATTGGACTGAAGAGAAGCTACTGTTCTGGTCAGTTTCCTAAGCAGAGTTGAACTAGATATGCCCCGTGTGTGTAGGAAGCACAGTTCTTTTGTTCTGAGCAAGCTCACTGTTCTGGCCCTATAGGAAACACAGGAGAGTAGAAGAGTGCTGTTTTCTCAAAAGCAGAGTGTGTTTCTTGCAAGGCGAGCTAGCGTTTGTTTCCCAGTCCTAAACGGAGTAGAATCCCATGCAGATTCTGGTCCTACGAGCAAGAGTTGTTTTCTGCTTAGAAGAGTCACTATTGCGCTCCCATTGCCATACACAGTGCAAATAGCACTCGCGTCTGTTCCCAGCAAGTACAGTGTATTGGACTGAAGAGAAGCTACTGTTCTGGTCAGTTTCCTAAGCAGAGTTGAACTAGATATGCCCCGTGTGTGTAGGAAGCACAGTTCTTTGGTTCTGAGCAAGCTCACTGTTCTGGCCCTATAGGAAACACAGGAGAGTAGAAGAGTGCTGTTTTCTCAAAAGCAGAGTGTGTTTCTTGCAAGGCGAGCTAGCGTTTGTTTCCCAGTCCTAAACGGAGTTGAATCCCATGCAGTTTCTGGTCCTACGAGCAAGAGTTGTTTTCTGCTAAGAAGAGTCACTATTGCGCTCCCATTGCCATACACAGTGCAAATAGCACTCGCGTCTGTTCCCAGCAAGTACAGTGTATTGGACTGAAGAGAAGCTACTGTTCTGGTCAGTTTCCTAAGCAGAGTTGAACTAGATATGCCCCGTGTGTGTAGGAAGCACAGTTCTTTTGTTCTGAGCAAGCTCACTGTTCTGGCCCTATAGGAAACATAGGAGAGTAGAAGAGTGCTGTTTTCTCAAAAGCAGAGTGTGTTTCTTGCAAGGCGAGCTAGCGTTTGTTTCCCAGTCCTAAACGGAGTTGAATCCCATGCAGTTTCTGGTCCTACGAGCAAGAGTTGTTTTCTGCTTAGAAGAGTCAATATTGCGCTCCCATTGCCATACACAGTGCAAATAGCACTCGCGTCTGTTCCCAGCAAGTACAGTGTATTGGACTGAAGAGAAGCTACTGTTCTGGTCAGTTTCCTAAGCAGAGTTGAACTAGATATGCCCCGTGTGTGTAGGAAGCACAGTTCTTTTGTTCTGAGCAAGCTCAATGTTCTGGCCCTATAGGAAACACAGGAGAGTAGAAGAGTGCTGTTTTCTCAAAAGCAGAGTGTGTTTCTTGCAAGGCGAGCTAGCGTTTGTTTCCCAGTCCTAAACGGAGTAGAATCCCATGAAGATTCTGGTCCTACGAGCAAGAGTTGTTTTCTGCTAAGAAGAGTCACTATTGTGCTCCCATTGCCATACACAGTGCAAATAGCACTCGCGTCTGTTCCCAGCAAGTACAGTGTATTGGAATGAAGAGAAGCTACTGTTCTGGTCAGTTTCCTAAGCAGAGTTGAACTAGATATGCCCCGTGTGTGTAGGAAGCACAGTTCTTTGGTTCTGAGCAAGCTCACTGTTCTGGCCCTATAGGAAACACAGGAGAGTAGAAGAGTGCTGTTTTCTCAAAAGCAGAGTGTGTTTCTTGCAAGGCGAGCTAGCGTTTGTTTCCCAGTCCTAAACGGAGTTGAATCCCATGCAGTTTCTGGTCCTACGAGCAAGAGTTGTTTTCTGCTTAGAAGAGTCACTATTGCGCTCCCATTGCCATACACAGTGCAAATAGCACTCGCGTCTGTTCCCAGCAAGTACAGTGTATTGGACTGAAGAGAAGCTACTGTTCTGGTCAGTTTCCTAAGCAGAGTTGAACTAGATATGCCCCGTGTGTGTAGGAAGCACAGTTCTTTTGTTCTGAGCAAGCTCACTGTTCTGGCCCTATAGGAAACACAGGAGAGTAGAAGAGTGCTGTTTTCTCAAAAGCAGAGTGTGTTTCTTGCAAGGCGAGCTAGCGTTTGTTTCCCAGTCCTAAACGGAGTTGAATCCCATGCAGTTTCTGGTCCTACGAGCAAGAGTTGTTTTCTGCTTAGAAGAGTCACTATTGCGCTCCCATTGCCATACACAGTGCAAATAGCACTCGCGTCTGTTCCCAGCAAGTACAGTGTATTGGACTGAAGAGAAGCTACTGTTCTGGTCAGTTTCCTAAGCAGAGTTGAACTAGATATGCCCCGTGTGTGTAGGAAGCACAGTTCTTTTGTTCTGAGCAAGCTCACTGTTCTGGCCCTATAGGAAACACAGGAGAGTAGAAGAGTGCTGTTTTCTCAAAAGCAGAGTGTGTTTCTTGCAAGGCGAGCTAGCGTTTGTTTCCCAGTCCTAAACGGAGTTGAATCCCATGCAGTTTCTGGTCCTACGAGCAAGAGTTGTTTTCTGCTTAGAAGAGTCACTATTGCGCTCCCATTGCCATACACAGTGCAAATAGCACTCGCGTCTGTTCCCAGCAAGTACAGTGTATTGGACTGAAGAGAAGCTACTGTTCTGGTCAGTTTCCTAAGCAGAGTTGAACTAGATATGCCCCGTGTGTGTAGGAAGCACAGTTCTTTTGTTCTGAGCAAGCTCACTGTTCTGGCCCTATAGGAAACACAGGAGAGTAGAAGAGTGCTGTTTTCTCAAAAGCAGAGTGTGTTTCTTGCAAGGCGAGCTAGCGTTTGTTTCCCAGTCCTAAACGGAGTAGAATCCCATGCAGATTCTGGTCCTACGAGCAAGAGTTGTTTTCTGCTTAGAAGAGTCACTATTGCGCTCCCATTGCCATACACAGTGCAAATAGCACTCGCGTCTGTTCCCAGCAAGTACAGTGTATTGGACTGAAGAGAAGCTACTGTTCTGGTCAGTTTCCTAAGCAGAGTTGAACTAGATATGCCCCGTGTGTGTAGGAAGCACAGTTCTTTTGTTCTGAGCAAGCTCACTGTTCTGGCCCTATAGGAAACACAGGAGAGTAGAAGAGTGCTGTTTTCTCAAAAGCAGAGTGTGTTTCTTGCAAGGCGAGCTAGCGTTTGTTTCCCAGTCCTAAACGGAGTTGAATCCCATGCAGTTTCTGGTCCTACGAGCAAGAGTTGTTTTCTGCTAAGAAGAGTCACTATTGCGCTCCCATTGCCATACACAGTGCAAATAGCACTCGCGTCTGTTCCCAGCAAGTACAGTGTATTGGACTGAAGAGAAGCTACTGTTCTGGTCAGTTTCCTAAGCAGAGTTGAACTAGATATGCCCCGTGTGTGTAGGAAGCACAGTTCTTTTGTTCTGAGCAAGCTCACTGTTCTGGCCCTATAGGAAACACAGGAGAGTAGAAGAGTGCTGTTTTCTCAAAAGCAGAGTGTGTTTCTTGCAAGGCGAGCTAGCGTTTGTTTCCCAGTCCTAAACGGAGTTGAATCCCATGCAGTTTCTGGTCCTACGAGCAAGAGTTGTTTTCTGCTTAGAAGAGTCACTATTGCGCTCCCATTGCCATACACAGTGCAAATAGCACTCGCGTCTGTTCCCAGCAAGTACAGTGTATTGGACTGAAGAGAAGCTACTGTTCTGGTCAGTTTCCTAAGCAGAGTTGAACTAGATATGCCCCGTGTGTGTAGGAAGCACAGTTCTTTTGTTCTGAGCAAGCTCACTGTTCTGGCCCTATAGGAAACACAGGAGAGTAGAAGAGTGCTGTTTTCTCAAAAGCAGAGTGTGTTTCTTGCAAGGCGAGCTAGCGTTTGTTTCCCAGTCCTAAACGGAGTTGAATCCCATGCAGTTTCTGGTCCTACGAGCAAGAGTTGTTTTCTGCTTAGAAGAGTCACTATTGCGCTCCCATTGCCATACACAGTGCAAATAGCACTCGCGTCTGTTCCCAGCAAGTACAGTGTATTGGACTGAAGAGAAGCTACTGTTCTGGTCAGTTTCCTAAGCAGAGTTGAACTAGATATGCCCCGTGTGTGTAGGAAGCACAGTTCTTTTGTTCTGAGCAAGCTCACTGTTCTGGCCCTATAGGAAACACAGGAGAGTAGAAGAGTGCTGTTTTCTCAAAAGCAGAGTGTGTTTCTTGCAAGGCGAGCTAGCGTTTGTTTCCCAGTCCTAAACGGAGTTGAATCCCATGCAGTTTCTGGTCCTACGAGCAAGAGTTGTTTTCTGCTTAGAAGAGTCACTATTGCGCTCCCATTGCCATACACAGTGCAAATAGCACTCGCGTCTGTTCCCAGCAAGTACAGTGTATTGGACTGAAGAGAAGCTACTGTTCTGGTCAGTTTCCTAAGCAGAGTTGAACTAGATATGCCCCGTGTGTGTAGGAAGCACAGTTCTTTTGTTCTGAGCAAGCTCACTGTTCTGGCCCTATAGGAAACACAGGAGAGTAGAAGAGTGCTGTTTTCTCAAAAGCAGAGTGTGTTTCTTGCAAGGCGAGCTAGCGTTTGTTTCCCAGTCCTAAACGGAGTAGAATCCCATGCAGATTCTGGTCCTACGAGCAAGAGTTGTTTTCTGCTTAGAAGAGTCACTATTGCGCTCCCATTGCCATACACAGTGCAAATAGCACTCGCGTCTGTTCCCAGCAAGTACAGTGTATTGGACTGAAGAGAAGCTACTGTTCTGGTCAGTTTCCTAAGCAGAGTTGAACTAGATATGCCCCGTGTGTGTAGGAAGCACAGTTCTTTTGTTCTGAGCAAGCTCACTGTTCTGGCCCTATAGGAAACACAGGAGAGTAGAAGAGTGCTGTTTTCTCAAAAGCAGAGTGTGTTTCTTGCAAGGCGAGCTAGCGTTTGTTTCCCAGTCCTAAACGGAGTTGAATCCCATGCAGTTTCTGGTCCTACGAGCAAGAGTTGTTTTCTGCTAAGAAGAGTCACTATTGCGCTCCCATTGCCATACACAGTGCAAATAGCACTCGCGTCTGTTCCCAGCAAGTACAGTGTATTGGACTGAAGAGAAGCTACTGTTCTGGTCAGTTTCCTAAGCAGAGTTGAACTAGATATGCCCCGTGTGTGTAGGAAGCACAGTTCTTTTGTTCTGAGCAAGCTCACTGTTCTGGCCCTATAGGAAACACAGGAGAGTAGAAGAGTGCTGTTTTCTCAAAAGCAGAGTGTGTTTCTTGCAAGGCGAGCTAGCGTTTGTTTCCCAGTCCTAAACGGAGTTGAATCCCATGCAGTTTCTGGTCCTACGAGCAAGAGTTGTTTTCTGCTTAGAAGAGTCACTATTGCGCTCCCATTGCCATACACAGTGCAAATAGCACTCGCGTCTGTTCCCAGCAAGTACAGTGTATTGGACTGAAGAGAAGCTACTGTTCTGGTCAGTTTCCTAAGCAGAGTTGAACTAGATATGCCCCGTGTGTGTAGGAAGCACAGTTCTTTTGTTCTGAGCAAGCTCACTGTTCTGGCCCTATAGGAAACACAGGAGAGTAGAAGAGTGCTGTTTTCTCAAAAGCAGAGTGTGTTTCTTGCAAGGCGAGCTAGCGTTTGTTTCCCAGTCCTAAACGGAGTAGAATCCCATGCAGATTCTGGTCCTACGAGCAAGAGTTGTTTTCTGCTAAGAAGAGTCACTATTGTGCTCCCATTGCCATACACAGTGCAAATAGCACTCGCGTCTGTTCCCAGCAAGTACAGTGTATTGGAATGAAGAGAAGCTACTGTTCTGGTCAGTTTCCTAAGCAGAGTTGAACTAGATATGCCCCGTGTGTGTAGGAAGCACAGTTCTTTGGTTCTGAGCAAGCTCACTGTTCTGGCCCTATAGGAAACACAGGAGAGTAGAAGAGTGCTGTTTTCTCAAAAGCAGAGTGTGTTTCTTGCAAGGCGAGCTAGCGTTTGTTTCCCAGTCCTAAACGGAGTTGAATCCCATGCAGTTTCTGGTCCTACGAGCAAGAGTTGTTTTCTGCTAAGAAGAGTCACTATTGCGCTCCCATTGCCATACACAGTGCAAATAGCACTCGCGTCTGTTCCCAGCAAGTACAGTGTATTGGACTGAAGAGAAGCTACTGTTCTGGTCAGTTTCCTAAGCAGAGTTGAACTAGATATGCCCCGTGTGTGTAGGAAGCACAGTTCTTTTGTTCTGAGCAAGCTCACTGTTCTGGCCCTATAGGAAACACAGGAGAGTAGAAGAGTGCTGTTTTCTCAAAAGCAGAGTGTGTTTCTTGCAAGGCGAGCTAGCGTTTGTTTCCCAGTCCTAAACGGAGTTGAATCCCATGCAGTTTCTGGTCCTATGAGCAAGAGTTGTTTTCTGCTTAGAAGAGTCACTATTGCGCTCCCATTGCCATACACAGTGCAAATAGCACTCGCGTCTGTTCCCAGCAAGTACAGTGTATTGGACTGAAGAGAAGCTACTGTTCTGGTCAGTTTCCTAAGCAGAGTTGAACTAGATATGCCCCGTGTGTGTAGGAAGCACAGTTCTTTTGTTCTGAGCAAGCTCACTGTTCTGGCCCTATAGGAAACACAGGAGAGTAGAAGAGTGCTGTTTTCTCAAAAGCAGAGTGTGTTTCTTGCAAGGCGAGCTAGCGTTTGTTTCCCAGTCCTAAACGGAGTAGAATCCCATGCAGATTCTGGTCCTACAAGCAAGAGTTGTTTTCTGCTAAGAAGAGTCACTATTGTGCTCCCATTGCCATACACAGTGCAAATAGCACTCGCGTCTGTTCCCTGCAAGTACAGTGTATTGGAATGAAGAGAAGCTACTGTTCTGGTCAGTTTCCTAAGCAGAGTTGAACTAGATATGCCCCGTGTGTGTAGGAAGCACAGTTCTTTGGTTCTGAGCAAGCTCACTGTTCTGGCCCTATAGGAAACACAGGAGAGTAGAAGAGTGCTGTTTTCTCAAAAGCAGAGTGTGTTTCTTGCAAGGCGAGCTAGCGTTTGTTTCCCAGTCCTAAACGGAGTTGAATCCCATGCAGTTTCTGGTCCTACGAGCAAGAGTTGTTTTCTGCTAAGAAGAGTCACTATTGCGCTCCCATTGCCATACACAGTGCAAATAGCACTCGCGTCTGTTCCCAGCAAGTACAGTGTATTGGACTGAAGAGAAGCTACTGTTCTGGTCAGTTTCCTAAGCAGAGTTGAACTAGATATGCCCCGTGTGTGTAGGAAGCACAGTTCTTTTGTTCTGAGCAAGCTCACTGTTCTGGCCCTATAGGAAACACAGGAGAGTAGAAGAGTGCTGTTTTCTCAAAAGCAGAGTGTGTTTCTTGCAAGGCGAGCTAGCGTTTGTTTCCCAGTCCTAAACGGAGTTGAATCCCATGCAGTTTCTGGTCCTACGAGCAAGAGTTGTTTTCTGCTTAGAAGAGTCACTATTGCGCTCCCATTGCCATACACAGTGCAAATAGCACTCGCGTCTGTTCCCAGCAAGTACAGTGTATTGGACTGAAGAGAAGCTACTGTTCTGGTCAGTTTCCTAAGCAGAGTTGAACTAGATATGCCCCGTGTGTGTAGGAAGCACAGTTCTTTTGTTCTGAGCAAGCTCACTGTTCTGGCCCTATAGGAAACACAGGAGAGTAGAAGAGTGCTGTTTTCTCAAAAGCAGAGTGTGTTTCTTGCAAGGCGAGCTAGCGTTTGTTTCCCAGTCCTAAACGGAGTAGAATCCCATGCAGATTCTGGTCCTACGAGCAAGAGTTGTTTTCTGCTAAGAAGAGTCACTATTGTGCTCCCATTGCCATACACAGTGCAAATAGCACTCGCGTCTGTTCCCAGCAAGTACAGTGTATTGGACTGAAGAGAAGCTACTGTTCTGGTCAGTTTCCTAAGCAGAGTTGAACTAGATATGCCCCGTGTGTGTAGGAAGCACAGTTCTTTGGTTCTGAGCAAGCTCACTGTTCTGGCCCTATAGGAAACACAGGAGTAGAAGAGTGCTGTTTTCTCAAAAGCAGAGTGTGTTTCTTGCAAGGCGAGCTAGCGTTTGTTTCCCAGTCCTAAACGGAGTTGAATCCCATGCAGTTTCTGGTCCTACGAGCAAGAGTTGTTTTCTGCTAAGAAGAGTCACTATTGCGCTCCCATTGCCATACACAGTGCAAATAGCACTCGCGTCTGTTCCCAGCAAGTACAGTGTATTGGACTGAAGAGAAGCTACTGTTCTGGTCAGTTTCCTAAGCAGAGTTGAACTAGATATGCCCCGTGTGTGTAGGAAGCACAGTTCTTTTGTTCTGAGCAAGCTCACTGTTCTGGCCCTATAGGAAACACAGGAGAGTAGAAGAGTGCTGTTTTCTCAAAAGCAGAGTGTGTTTCTTGCAAGGCGAGCTAGCGTTTGTTTCCCAGTCCTAAACGGAGTTGAATCCCATGCAGTTTCTGGTCCTACGAGCAAGAGTTGTTTTCTGCTTAGAAGAGTCACTATTGCGCTCCCATTGCCATACACAGTGCAAATAGCACTCGCGTCTGTTCCCAGCAAGTACAGTGTATTGGACTGAAGAGAAGCTACTGTTCTGGTCAGTTTCCTAAGCAGAGTTGAACTAGATATGCCCCGTGTGTGTAGGAAGCACAGTTCTTTTGTTCTGAGCAAGCTCACTGTTCTGGCCCTATAGGAAACACAGGAGAGTAGAAGAGTGCTGTTTTCTCAAAAGCAGAGTGTGTTTCTTGCAAGGCGAGCTAGCGTTTGTTTCCCAGTCCTAAACGGAGTAGAATCCCATGCAGATTCTGGTCCTACGAGCAAGAGTTGTTTTCTGCTAAGAAGAGTCACTATTGTGCTCCCATTGCCATACACAGTGCAAATAGCACTCGCGTCTGTTCCCAGCAAGTACAGTGTATTGGACTGAAGAGAAGCTACTGTTCTGGTCAGTTTCCTAAGCAGAGTTGAACTAGATATGCCCCGTGTGTGTAGGAAGCACAGTTCTTTTGTTCTGAGCAAGCTCACTGTTCTGGCCCTATAGGAAACACAGGAGAGTAGAAGAGTGCTGTTTTCTCAAAAGCAGAGTGTGTTTCTTGCAAGGCGAGCTAGCGTTTGTTTCCCAGTCCTAAACGGAGTTGAATCCCATGCAGTTTCTGGTCCTACGAGCAAGAGTTGTTTTCTGCTAAGAAGAGTCACTATTGCGCTCCCATTGCCATACACAGTGCAAATAGCACTCGCGTCTGTTCCCAGCAAGTACAGTGTATTGGACTGAAGAGAAGCTACTGTTCTGGTCAGTTTCCTAAGCAGAGTTGAACTAGATATGCCCCGTGTGTGTAGGAAGCACAGTTCTTTTGTTCTGAGCAAGCTCACTGTTCTGGCCCTATAGGAAACACAGGAGAGTAGAAGAGTGCTGTTTTCTCAAAAGCAGAGTGTGTTTCTTGCAAGGCGAGCTAGCGTTTGTTTCCCAGTCCTAAACGGAGTTGAATCCCATGCAGTTTCTGGTCCTACGAGCAAGAGTTGTTTTCTGCTTAGAAGAGTCACTATTGCGCTCCCATTGCCATACACAGTGCAAATAGCACTCGCGTCTGTTCCCAGCAAGTACAGTGTATTGGACTGAAGAGAAGCTACTGTTCTGGTCAGTTTCCTAAGCAGAGTTGAACTAGATATGCCCCGTGTGTGTAGGAAGCACAGTTCTTTTGTTCTGAGCAAGCTCACTGTTCTGGCCCTATAGGAAACACAGGAGAGTAGAAGAGTGCTGTTTTCTCAAAAGCAGAGTGTGTTTCTTGCAAGGCGAGCTAGCGTTTGTTTCCCAGTCCTAAACGGAGTAGAATCCCATGCAGATTCTGGTCCTACGAGCAAGAGTTGTTTTCTGCTAAGAAGAGTCACTATTGTGCTCCCATTGCCATACACAGTGCAAATAGCACTCGCGTCTGTTCCCAGCAAGTACAGTGTATTGGAATGAAGAGAAGCTACTGTTCTGGTCAGTTTCCTAAGCAGAGTTGAACTAGATATGCCCCGTGTGTGTAGGAAGCACAGTTCTTTGGTTCTGAGCAAGCTCACTGTTCTGGCCCTATAGGAAACACAGGAGAGTAGAAGAGTGCTGTTTTCTCAAAAGCAGAGTGTGTTTCTTGCAAGGCGAGCTAGCGTTTGTTTCCCAGTCCTAAACGGAGTTGAATCCCATGCAGTTTCTGGTCCTACGAGCAAGAGTTGTTTTCTGCTAAGAAGAGTCACTATTGCGCTCCCATTGCCATACACAGTGCAAATAGCACTCGCGTCTGTTCCCAGCAAGTACAGTGTATTGGACTGAAGAGAAGCTACTGTTCTGGTCAGTTTCCTAAGCAGAGTTGAACTAGATATGCCCCGTGTGTGTAGGAAGCACAGTTCTTTTGTTCTGAGCAAGCTCACTGTTCTGGCCCTATAGGAAACACAGGAGAGTAGAAGAGTGCTGTTTTCTCAAAAGCAGAGTGTGTTTCTTGCAAGGCGAGCTAGCGTTTGTTTCCCAGTCCTAAACGGAGTTGAATCCCATGCAGTTTCTGGTCCTATGAGCAAGAGTTGTTTTCTGCTTAGAAGAGTCACTATTGCGCTCCCATTGCCATACACAGTGCAAATAGCACTCGCGTCTGTTCCCAGCAAGTACAGTGTATTGGACTGAAGAGAAGCTACTGTTCTGGTCAGTTTCCTAAGCAGAGTTGAACTAGATATGCCCCGTGTGTGTAGGAAGCACAGTTCTTTTGTTCTGAGCAAGCTCACTGTTCTGGCCCTATAGGAAACACAGGAGAGTAGAAGAGTGCTGTTTTCTCAAAAGCAGAGTGTGTTTCTTGCAAGGCGAGCTAGCGTTTGTTTCCCAGTCCTAAACGGAGTAGAATCCCATGCAGATTCTGGTCCTACAAGCAAGAGTTGTTTTCTGCTAAGAAGAGTCACTATTGTGCTCCCATTGCCATACACAGTGCAAATAGCACTCGCGTCTGTTCCCAGCAAGTACAGTGTATTGGAATGAAGAGAAGCTACTGTTCTGGTCAGTTTCCTAAGCAGAGTTGAACTAGATATGCCCCGTGTGTGTAGGAAGCACAGTTCTTTGGTTCTGAGCAAGCTCACTGTTCTGGCCCTATAGGAAACACAGGAGAGTAGAAGAGTGCTGTTTTCTCAAAAGCAGAGTGTGTTTCTTGCAAGGCGAGCTAGCGTTTGTTTCCCAGTCCTAAACGGAGTTGAATCCCATGCAGTTTCTGGTCCTACGAGCAAGAGTTGTTTTCTGCTAAGAAGAGTCACTATTGCGCTCCCATTGCCATACACAGTGCAAATAGCACTCGCGTCTGTTCCCAGCAAGTACAGTGTATTGGACTGAAGAGAAGCTACTGTTCTGGTCAGTTTCCTAAGCAGAGTTGAACTAGATATGCCCCGTGTGTGTAGGAAGCACAGTTCTTTTGTTCTGAGCAAGCTCACTGTTCTGGCCCTATAGGAAACACAGGAGAGTAGAAGAGTGCTGTTTTCTCAAAAGCAGAGTGTGTTTCTTGCAAGGCGAGCTAGCGTTTGTTTCCCAGTCCTAAACGGAGTTGAATCCCATGCAGTTTCTGGTCCTACGAGCAAGAGTTGTTTTCTGCTTAGAAGAGTCACTATTGCGCTCCCA
>NW_026737650.1:0-35267 GCF_949786415.1 Peromyscus eremicus | reverse complement strand
TCTCCACAGATAAAGAAAATTGAAATAACACCCTGCATCCTATCTGACAACCACAGATTGAAGCTGGATATCAACAACAACAGAAGCAAGAGAAAGCTTAAAAACCCATGGAAACTGAAAACTCTATACTGAATTGCCACTGGATCAAGATAGAAATAAAGAAAGAAATTGAAGACTTCATATAATTCAATGAAAATGAATAAACAGCATAACCAAATTTATAGAACAAAACGAAAGTGGTTCTAAGAGGCAAGTTGATAGCACTAAGTGCCTACATGAAAAAAAAAAATTGGAGAGATCTCATACTGGTAACATCTGAAAGCTCTAGAACAAAAAAGTCATACCTAAAAGGAGTAGATGTCAAGACATAATCAAACTCAGGGCTGAAATCAGTAAAATAAAAACAAAAAAAGTACAAAGAATCGATGAAAAAAAGAGTTGGTTCTTTGAGAAAATCAGTAAGATTGACAAACTCTTACCTAAGTTAACTAAAGACTGAGAGAAGATCCAAATGAACTAAATTAGAGATGAAAGAAGGGACATAACAACAGACAGCAAGGAAATCCAGGGATTCAGAAGGACGTCAAATTGGAAAATCTAAAAAAAAAAAATGGATAATTGCCAGGTGGTGGTGGTGCACACCTTTGATCTCAGCACTCAGGAGGCAGAGGCAGGCAAATTACTGTGAGTTCAAGGCCACCCTGGTCTACAAAGTGAGTTCCAGGACAACCAGAGCTGTTACACAAAGAAACCCTGTCTTGAAAAACAAAAAACAAAACAAAACAAAAAAGGATAATTTTCTCAATACTCACCATTTTGGAAGGTCAAATCAAGGTCAGATGAGCAATTTAAATCATGGAAACAACTCCTTTACAATAACCACAAATAATATAAAATATCTTGGAGTACTCTGACCAAGCAAGTGAAATACTTGTATTGTAAAAGCTTTAAGACATTGAAGAAAGAAACTGAAGAAGATATCAGAAGATAGAAAGATCTCCCATGCTTATGAATTGGTAGGATTAATATAGTAAAAATGACTATCCCACTAAAAGCAGTATACAGGTTCAATGCAATCTCCATCAAAATTGCAACATAGTTCTTCTCAGAATCGAGAAGGACAATTTTCAGCTTCACATGGAAATACAAGAAACCTAGGATAGCCAAACAAACCTGAACAATAAAAGAGCTTCTGGAAGCATCATCATCTCTGATTTCAAGCTGTACTACAGAAGTATAGTAATAAAAACTTCATGGTATTGGCACAAAAACAGACATGTTGATAAATGGAATCAAGTTGAAGACCCAGACATAAGTCTACACACTTCATTCATGGACACCTGAATTTTGACAAAGAAGCCAGAAATGCACACAGGAAAAAAACCCAGCATCTTCAACAAATGGTGCTGGTCTAACTGGATGTCTGCCTGTAGAAGAAAGCAAATAGATTCACACTTATCATCCTGCACAAAACTCTACTCTAAACATATTAAAGACCTCAACATAAAATCAGATACACTTAAACCTTATAGAAAAGAAGGTGCGGGATAGTCTTGAACTCACTGGTACAGAAGACTTTCTGGACAGAATCCCATTAGGACAGGCACTGAGAACAACAATTAATAAATGGGACCTCATGAAATGGAAAAGCTGCACAGCAAAGGACACAATCATTCAGAAAAAGCAGCAGGATACCGAATGGGAAAAGATTTTTATCAACTACATATCAGATAGAGATCTAATATCCAAAATATATAAAATACTGAAAAACCCCTAGATATCAAAAAATCAAATAACCCAATTAAAAAATGGGGTAGAGATCTATACAGTGAATTCTTAACAGAGGAAACCAAAATGGCTGAGAAACACTTAAAGAAATGTTCAACATCCTTATCTGTCAGAGAAATGCAAATCACAACTACTTTGAGATTCCATCTTAAACCTGTCAGAATGTCTAAGATCAATAACGCAAGTGACAGCTCATGCTGGCAAGGATGTGGAGCAAAGGGAGTACTCATCCATTGCTGGTGGAAGTACAAACTGGCAAAGCCACTATGGAAATCAGTGTGGTGGTTCCTCAGGATGATGAGAATCTATCTACCTCAAGATCTAGTATACCAGTTTTGGGCATATACCCAAAGTATACTTCATCCTACCACAGGGATGCTTGCTCAACTATGTTCACTCCTGTTCTATTTATAATAGCCAGAAATTGGAAACAGACTAGATGTCCCTCAACAGAATAATGGATAAAGAAAATGTGGTACATTTACATTAATGGAGTATTACTCAGCCTTTAAAAAAAGTGAAATAATAAAATTCGTAGGTAAATGAATGGAGCAAGACAAAAAATCATCCTTATGAGGTAACCCAGTCCCAGAAAGACAAACACCATATGTATAAGTTATTGATAACCAAGCTACAATCCATTTAACCACAGAGGTTAGGTAGAGAGTAAGGGACTAGGGGAGAGAGATGGATCTCCCCAGGTAGGGAAAATAGAATAGAAGGCTATGAATGCATCAGGGGGTACAGAAATAGGAGCATCAGACTGGGAGGGGAGAGACAAGAGAGTGACTAGAGAGCAAGTGCATGGAGGGACAGCTAAAACTAAGGACCATTTGAGGGGTTGTATGATACCTAACTAATGCAGAAGAAGCTTCTTATAATATGTAAATATATGAAGGCGACATAAATAAAATTGCCAAATAACAGGGGAGACAGGGCACCAACTGGCCATTTCTCATCACCAAATGAAGCTTCTAGTACCAGGAGTGAGTTACATCTAACTGAGTTGTTGGCCAAAGGGCTCCCATGGGAACCCTCAAACGACCCAGGCAATTGCCAAAGCTGTAACTAACCAATATCTGATCTGCCTTAAAGCCCACTTCACGAGATGGAACTCATACCTGATACTGTTTGGATGACCAAGAACTTGATACTAGATAGCCCAGGGACCTAGGGGGAAACCAAATAATATTGTTCTGCTAAGGAAGTATAGCAATAAAGTGACTCCTAATGACATTCTGCTATACTCATAGATCAGTATCAGGGCTCAGCCATTATCAGAGAAGCTTTTTCCTGAAGCAGATGGGGACAACAAAGACCCAGAGCCAGACATTATGCAGAGAGTGAGAGACCTTGGAACACTCAGTCCTAATGTCTCCAGCAAATCTTTCCCCTCTGGACTCAGGAAACTTTGGAGAAGAGGAGGCAGAAAGAGTATAAGAGCCAGAGGGGATGGAGGACACTAAGGAATCAAGGCCTTCTGGACACAACAGGGCTAGTGGACATACAAAATCAGAGACCATGGCAGCATGCCTGGGCCTGCACAGATCTGTAAGACATGGGGTCCTCAAGCTGAGAGAAGTGGACACATGCCCCATCCCTTGCAAATGAAAAATTAGTGCCCTCCAAAGGAGTCTCACTGGGAAACAAACCACTCTTAAGGGTAGGCCCCATGCCCAGCCGTAGATGGCCAACATGAAGCAAACTCAACAGCATCTTTGGAGATTTTTTTTTTGTCTCATAATCTTGTCAGGACACTTTTTTCTACTTTACAGTTTTTTTTTGCATATTTAATGGTTTCTGGTTTGGGGGATTTTATGGGATTCCTGTGTGTGCGAATGTATGTGTCTCTGTGTCTCTTATGTTTTTTTTGGGGTTTTTTTTTTGTGCTGTTTCTTTGGCTCTTTTTATTGTTTGGTTGTTTTGTCATATCCCGATTTGTTTGTTTTTGATTTATCTTAATGTGTCTCATTTTATTTTATCGTTGTTATTCCTTGGATGCCTGTTTTCTAATGAGACAGAAAGGGCGTGGATCCAGGTGGGAGTGGAGGTGGGGAGGAACTGGGAGGAGTAGAGACAGGGGAAACCTGAATGGGAATATATTGTCTGAAAAAAATCTATTTTTAATAAGAGAAAAAAATTATTTTTGTGTTGGTGTGTATACACATTTGCTTTCCCGTGCCCACACGTGGAAGCCAAAGACAGCTTCCCACAGTAAGTTTTCTTTTTTTAACCACATGGGTCCCTGGGATTGAACGCAGGTGGTCAGGCTTCATGGCAAGTGCCTTTACCTGCTGAGCAATCTCACTGGCCCCAGACTAATTTCTTGTAAATAATTCATGGCTAACCATATTGAGAAAGCTTTTGCGTGCCTGTCATGTATGTGCATGTGTATGCATGTGTGCTCTAGACTATGCAGGAGCGTGTGGAGGCTAGAGATTGACTCTGAGTGTCTTCCTCTATCACTCTCCACGTTGTTTTTTTTAGATTACTCATTGAACTGGAGCTCACCGTTTCGACAAGCCTGGTTGGCCAGCCAGCCCCAGGGAGTTTGCTAGTTCTGCCCTCCCCCACATGGAGGTGTTTGCTACCATGCTTGGCTTTTATGTGGGTCCTTGTGCTTACTGATTAAGCTGTCTCTTTAGCGTCTACTTTTCTTTTTTCATAGTGTCTCTCTGTTTGGTTTAATTTTTTTCAGGCTAGGTACAATGTAACCCAGGTAGTCTTGAGCTGTTTATGTGTCTGAAGCTGGCTTTGAAATTCCGATCTTCCTGATTCCATTTCCCAAGTGCAGGGATTATAAGCATACATGGCCATGTCCACAGTTCTGTAGGTATCTTCCTTTCCATGAAGACTTGGTGTGTGCCCTACAGGAACTCACAGGGTAGGGAGAGAAAGGGCAGAGCAAGCTGAACAGTACAGGGACACTGTGTTCTCCATTCTGGAACTAAGTTCACACTTGGGTAGCTCTTAGTTTTCTCACCGTGGTCCCTACCTTGGTTGGGAAGTGGCTGAATTCCTGGCAGCCTTGGGCATGGTTGGAAGCAATTTTCTGGGAGCAAGGTTTTTTGTTTGTTTGTTTCTTTGTTTGTTTTTTGACTTTTCAAGTTTAGGTCCAAGGCTTTGTGTATGTTTGGTAACCTATTCTGTAACATACCCATCTAAACTTGCAGATAAAAATCAGTGCCTCGGGATGATGAGGCTCATTTATCTTGTGGTTCTGATCAGTCCCAGAGACTGCACAAACCCTTCAGGGCTGATTTAGATTGAGGTGGAAGAACAGGCTCAAAGGAGGGCTAGCCTTCCGGGTCTGCACTGTTCTGCTACCCTGGATTCCATATTCTCCTTGTACTTATAGTATTCTCCTTGTACAATAGTCACAAGAGCATGCAGTAAGGATCAATTCAGTTCATGTAAATGCTTAGCAGGGTGCCTGTCATACAGTGGATGCTCAGCAGGAGGATGGGAAGAAAAGAGTTTGAAAAATCCTGTCCTCTTGCTAAAATTGTTGTTCTTTAATTTTAATTTTTAATATTTTGGGAGGACTGGGGATTCAACCTAGCTACTCACACTTGCAGATACAATAAAAATAAATAAAATTTTACAATTTCTTTCCAAAGAAGAAGCTGTAAAGACATCTGCTTAGCTGGGCCTGCTGGCACAGTCCTGTGATCCCAGCGACTTGGGAGGCTGAGGCAGGAAGATGGCAAGTTCAACACTTCCTGGGCAATGTAGGGAAACTATTTCAAAGTAAAAAGAGGGCTGAGAAGCAGGCTGTAATTGTGCATACCTGTGACCCCAGTATTGGGAAAGTGGAGGCAGGAGGATTCCTGAGGCCTGTTGGCTAGCCAGTCTAACCAATCAGAGAGCTCCAGGTTCAGTGAGAGACCCTGTCTCAAAAAATAAGGTAAAGTGATTGAGTAGGACATTCAATGGCAGCAGCTGGCCTCCACATGCACATGCACATGTACCCAACTCTATACATACACTCAGAGAATTCAAGGTTATCCTCAGCTACATATCAAGCATGAGGCCAGCCTGGGATACATATGATCACATACATACATACACACACACACACACACACACACACACACACACACACACACACACAATCTTGTCTCAAAAGTAATAACAAGAAAAAATCGAAATAAAAACTCAAACAAATGAACAAACAGATAAACAAAAGGATAGCTGGGAATACAGCTTCATAGTAAAGTGTTTGCCTAACATAAATGAAGCTCTAAGTTCAACCACCAATATCACCAAAAAGCAAACAAAACAAAAAAACAACAAAATAAAACCAAGTAATTAAAAACATATTCTACTTAAGACAGTTAAAACAGTATGACCATGTGCACACAGGGGAATATACAGGTCCCTATCCCTTGTAACATATGAAGTGCCTCCCACATATATTCTTTTAGTCCTCATGACACTGAGTTTGGAAGGGCCTATAAATGATCTCCTTTATAGAAATCTCAAAAGTGAAGTTCATTTGTCAACCAAGTTGCCTAAATTCAGAAAGTATAGTAGACTAAGAGAAAGGGCCAGAGTCCCAATCTACCCTTCAAGAGCACACTCCCAATGACCTAACTTCCTCCCATTTCCTAAAGGCTCCATCACCTGGCAATAATGTCATCAGATGGGGACCAAGTGTTTAGCATGTTACAATACCTAACCTAGTTGCAGGAGATATTGTCTTTGCCACTTAAATGTACACTACATTCCAAGTCCCTTCCTATTGCTCATGCCAGTCCTCATTTAGACATTCTGTGTGTGTGGTGTGTGTGTGGTGTGTGTGTGTGTGTGTGTGTGTGTGTGTGTGTGTGTGTGTGTGTTTCTCTGTTTGTAACCAGAGGAGTCAGGTGTCTTTCTCAAGCACTCTCCACCCATTTAAGACCATCTATTCAGATACATTGGCTGTCCAGCAAGCCTTGAGATGTTCCGGCCTCTATCTCTTTAGCACTGAGATTACAGGTGTGTGCTGACTCACTCACATGGCTTTTTCCTTGGGGGGATCTGAATCAGGTTCCCATGCCCATGCAGTGAGCACTTTACTGACTGAGCCATCTCCCTACCCCTAGAGAGCTACTCGTTTTACAGCCAAGGCAGCGGCTTTATTTTAATGTTTCTGGAAAACCACAGAGCATAAAGAAGACGGAGGGAAACAGATCCTCTGGCCAGCTTTGAACTATGGATTGTGTGCCTTGCGGGTGAGATGCTAACTGTCTAAGTGGGGTGATGTAAGCACCCGCAAGTGAATTTTGCATCTCTTAAAGGGAGTCATCCACTGTGCATTTTGTGCTTGCAGACACAGTGGCTCCTGCTTGGCTGGACTCATTTAGAAGAGATAGGTCATGGGTAAAGGTAAAACGACACCAGGTCGGGCCGTTTGGGAAACTGCTGTGATGTTCCACAAAGGTTCGACATTTAAAATGTTTTGAAGCAACTGTACTTTCAGTGCAGCAGCTTGCAACTTACAATAACCTGGTTTAGGTTACTAAGTCATCTTAAGCATGTCCTTCGAGGATAAATCCCAAAATTCACAGTCACCAGAGCACTTGGTGGGGAGTGTTGGAGAAAACAAAGCAGTGAAATTAGGGACAAAATTCAAGAACATATTTGGAATATCCAACAGCATATTTTTAGATACATGCTAAAAATATCAGCACTGTGGAAAAAATTCATATTCATAGTCACTCAATATTTATCTAGGAAATTTTATCTATTTAATTATTTTCTGTGTGTGGAGGAGAGAGAGAGAGAGAGAGAGAGAGAGAGAGAGAGAGAGAGAGAGAGAGAGAGAGAGAGAGAGAAAGGCCAGAGTAAGATGCTGGCAATCTTTCTCTACCACTCTAGCCTTATCACCTCAAGATAAGGTCTCTTCCTGAAACAAAAGCTGGCCATATTATCTAGATGAGGTTTTGGGATCCACCTGTCTCTGTCTCCCCAATGCTGCAGTTTCAAACACATTCAGCTATGGCTAGCTCTTTACATGGGTGCTGGGGATTTGAACTCATGTCCTCATGTTTGTGGAGTAAGTGCTCTTACCTACTGAGCCATCTCCTCAACCCCTACCAGCTTTGTTAAAGGAGGTTCAAGAACCAGAGCCTATTAATTATTAGTACTACATTTCAACAGGCTTTTAAAAACACTTGTCCTGAAATAGTTAATTGAAAAAAGTATATTCAACCCAAAGCCATATTTCTGCATTAATTTATTCCTGACAATTAATTCAAAGGTAATTACAGCATCACTCATGGCTCATGTATACATCAGCAACTTCCACGTTGTTCCTTCAACAAACACACATATTCCTGGCCCCACCGTCTCTCTCCACACCTGAGCACTTATGTCAAATGTCTCTGTTTCTAAGTTTGGAATATTTATTTATCCTGTTGTGCCATTTTTATCTTTAGTAAGTAAAAAAAAAAAAAAAAAAGCTGTGCTCTATGATTCAGAAAACCCTTTTCTTCTTTTAACAGCTTCTCTGCCTGGACTCAGTTGTTACATAAAGAATCTAACATTGCAGAACCCCTGAGGTACATAGGATTTCTTTTTAATTTTTTCTATAAAAAATATTTGTGTGTGTTCATGTATACCACACATACACATTTGCCTGATTGTATGTATGTGTACCACATGTGTGCAGATGCCCTTGGAGGTCAGAAGAGGGTGTCAGGGAACTTGAGTTATAGGTAGTAGTTGTGAGTCTCTGTGTGGATACTGGAAACTGAATTAGGTCCTTTTTTTTTTTTTGGTTTTTCGAGACAGGGTTTCTCTGTGTAGCTTTGCGCCTTTCCTGGGACTCACTTGGTAGTCCAGGCTGGCCTCGAACTCACAGAGATCCGCCTGGCTCTGCCTCCCGAGTGCTGGGATTAAAGGCGTGCGCCACCACCGCCCGGCCTGAATTAGGTCCTTTATGACAACATCAAGTGCATTTAACCTCTGAGCCATCTCTCTATCTCCCAGTACACAGGATTTTTTAGAGGTGAAATGTATCCACCTATTCTCAGGCTGTGTGGCTTGTAGGATACACACATTCAGGGAATGTAAAGAGAAGCAAATACAAGCATGACAATAATGTAAAAGAAAAACAAAAACAAAAAAACATGGTTAGGGAGTGGGGAGATGGCTCAGTGGGTGTGGGTGCTTACTCTGAAATCATGAGGATCTGAATTCAAATCCCCAACACCCATGTTAAGTAAAACAGCCAGCCATGCTCATGCTTGTCACGCCAGTATTGGCAGCCCAAGACAGGCAGATCCTGAGAACGTGCTGGCCAGCCAGCTTGGTCAAATGGACAGCTTCCAGTTCAGAGAGAAATCAAGGCAATGAGGCAGACTTTTTCTTGCCCTGGCCTCTGAGTGTGCATGCACTGTACACCTACATGTGTCCTCCCACCATACACAGGCACAGCATGCACACACACATGCACATAGACACAGCCACCCACACAAGAACCAGAAAGGAAGGGATAACTTAACATAGAGTCTGAAAAACTAAAGATGAGATCATTTTAAATGTATGTCAGTCCGAGAAAAAAATCAGGAAGTGGGCTGGGATTAGTTGCATGGTTGGAGGACAGCTTGCTAACGTGCAGGAAGCCCTGGATTGGATCCATAGCACCTCGTAAACCAGGCGTGGTGGTGCACGTCTATAAAACCAGCACTAGGGAGGTGAAGGCTGGAAGATTAAGAGTTCAAGGTCATACTTGGCTACACGGGGAGTTTGAGGCCAAGCCTGGGTTACATGAGACCCTGTCTCAACAAACAATAATCCACCATGAACTATTTACATGGATGTAAAGAATTGTCAGAGCTCTGGAATCTGAAAAAAAAATGTATTTACCAGGTCTCTGCAGTGTTTCCAGCATTCCAAAGATTAGCAAGCCCTGGTGGATCGCAGGCTACAGCTTGCCAGCTTCTGTCAAAACCATCATGTCATGCAAATTAACAGAGTCTAAATTCATCATCTTTTGTTAATTAGGAACTTGCTGGCTCCTAGCAAGGAACATACAAGAGGTTGGAAATTCACAAGCTCGTTATCAATCCTGGAAGCAAGAAAGCTGAGTCAGGCTGGCAGGAGAAAACAACAACAACAACAACAACAACAACCACAAAATACAAACCAAAACCCAAAAATGTGTTTATGGAAGAAAACAAGGATGGGTGAAAATGTAGTTGCAATATTAAGTGGGAGTTTCACATTCAAAGTGGTACTGGGGGGTTGGGTGTGTCTTCAGCTTCTTCAGGGATTGCTCCTTCAGGCTTTACTTGCTGGTGTGGCCAAAAGCTGGAGGAATCATGAGAATTCAGAACTTGAGCAGGCCGGGGAGGGAGCTTTCTCAGTAAAGTGTTTGTTCCGCAAACAGGAGGCCTTGAGTCCAGGTCCTCCGTAGTACTGGCTTAGGAAGCTGAGTATGGCAACATACACCCATGGCTCCAGAACTGTGTCACGAAAGATGCCGAGACAGGTAGATCCCCGGGGCTTGCTGTCGAGCAGTATAGCTGAATCAGTGAGTGCCAGGTTCAGAGAGACCCTGATTCAAAAAGCCAAGGTGAAGAGCAACTGAAAAAGACAACTGATATCTACCTCTGGACTCTGTGTTTACTCACATGCACACACAAACACAGAGACAGCACATCACACACACTTATAGTTAATAATGAAAAAATTTAAAGGCTTATTATATACATTTATAAAAACAGAGCTCGGAACTTGAAAAGGCAGTTACACCCTGTAAAATTCTTATTTAAATCCACTATGCAAGATTTCTGCCCATGCCCACTGACTTTCTTTAAAAATTTTGTAATTGAATTTGATTTTATTTATGTAACAAGAGGCCACGATGTACGTATGGAGCTCAGAAGACAACCTTTCTGCTTCTATCATATTGTTTCTAGGGACTGAACTTAGATCATCAGGCACAGCAGCAAGTGCTGTTACCTCCTGAGTCAGCTCACCACCCGGCAGAGATAAGAGTGCCTCAGTAGAGGCTGGGAACAGGACTTTGGAGCCAACTGCTTGTGCTTGGTCACCACATTCTGATCTGCGAACTGTACCGTCAGCAGCGGCGGTACAAGGATTAAATGTGGTAATCTTTGTGGAAGGGCTTTAGAGCAGTGTCCGGCTCACGGTAAGTGATGTTTGACAAATACCGAGCTGGTTAATGGACATCTGCTCTGAGAAATACATCACTAGGGTGGCTCAGAGGAAGTCACCGGGTGATACAACTAAGGGGGTTACTGTGGGACATCTGTGCAGTATGTAACTACAGCTGAGGCACACAATTGATAGTGAATACTAGGGGGGAGATCTCCTGTCTCCTGATCAAACCGACTTGGATCAATCTCTGTTTAATCCTAGTTGCCATTTTTGGGTCTGGTCTGGAGAGAGAAAGAGGCACAATAGGAGAAGAGAGAGAGGGCTCTCCAGAGACCAGTATGCTTGGTGTCCCAACATGCAAAGGAGAGAAGTCTGCCTGAAACCTATTTCACCCAGGTCTAGCACTCAGCTGGCCAGACCTACAGTCCTCTTTTTGCATGTTAATTCAATGAGGGCCAAAGGACTGCCAGGCCCAGGAACTGCCGATTGCTTAAGAGGAAGTGTCAAAAACCTGAACCCCACCCCAGGACTCCAAGAACACATTGCATACCTTGGACTGTGTAGGGACCTAAGGAATGTAGGGATATTAAGGGGACCCAGTGTGGTGGCTCCCTACTGGGAAAGTTGCAGCTCCTTATCCTTATAGAATTCTTCACTCAACACCCAGAGCTTGGATTCGGTTACATTTACATTGTCCAAAATGCCCATGGAATGGAGAAGCCTAAGGCAAGGCCTTAAAGTAGGACAGCATGGAATGTATGGTTCTTGAAGGATCCTGGATTACCATGGAGCTTGAGCCCAGAGAACAGTACAGAAAAAACACCCTTAAGGGCCATTGTGGGGTTTTCTGGAATACAGGAGACAAAGAGAAGGGTCTAAAATTGTACCCTACCCATGTCAAGTGGCTGTGGAGTGCAGAACATGTAGAAAGTCCCCATGAGATGTGTCGTGAGACCCTGGATAAATGGCTCAATGGGTGAGAGCTCTTTCTCAAGCACTGGAGCCTGAGGATCTGAGTTTGAATCCCCAGCACCCATGTTAAACAAAAGAAAAGTGGGTATGCTTGTATGCACTTGTAATCCAAGATTTGTTCAGGGAGCAGAGACAGGAAGATCACAGGAGCTTTCTAGTCACCAGCCTAGCTCCAGCTCCAGTGAGAGACCCTGTCTCAAGGGAATAAGGTAGAGTGTGATAGAGCAGGGTACCTAATGTCTTACTCTGAGCTCTGTGAGGTCCTGCACCTGTGTAGAAAAGCCAGGTATGGTAGTGCATGCATGTAATTCCAGTACTCGAGAAGGTAGAGACAGGTGCCTGGGGTCTGGTCCACAGGCCAATCAGCCTACCCTAATCAGTTTGCTACAGGTTCAGTGAGAGACCCTATCTCGAATAACCTAAAACACGGTAGACACTCATGAGAAATGACACACAATGGAATACTTGGTGTCAACACAAACATGCATTCCATACATACCCACATTTACAATCCCTACCCCCAGTATATTTATGTATATTCATAAGGATGGACTCTTTAAAAACATGGCACCAGCCAGACACTGGTGGCACATGCCTTTAATCCCAGCACTTGGGAGGCAGAGGCAGGTGGATCTCTGTCATTTTGAGGCCAGCCTGGTCTACAGAGTGTGTTCCAGAACAGCCAGGGCTACACAGAGAAATCCCCGTCTTGAAAAACCAAAACCAAACCAACCAAACAAACAAAAAACCCAACCAAACAAAATAAACCATGGCACCATAGCAAAGTTAGACAAACTTAAAGTCCCAGGCCAGGGGGTTAATGGCACCATGATGCGGGGTGCCTTGCTGAGTCATTTTTACCCTGTCTGACAGGAACCTCCCGTGAGAAGCACCCCCTACCCCAGCTTAAGTTCTGTTTCCTTTTCTTGGAGCTCCTCTTCACAAGCTTTCCTCCTGCTATCCTCCAGCTCTGAGGTTCCTGCAGATGGCTTTAGTGACAGACAGAGGATAAAACACGAATGAATACTTAGGATAGTGTTTCTTTTTGTTAAAAAAGATTTTTAAAATTATTTTTAATGCGTGTCTGTGTGTTTGCAGTTGTCCTTGAAGTCCAGAAGAGGACTGTAGATCTCTTGGAGTTGAAACTAGAGGTGACTGTGAGCCATCTGATGTGGGTGCTTGGAACAAAACCATGTCCTCTGCGAAAGCAGTATGCGCTCTTAACTGCTGAGCCATCTCTCCAGCCCCAGAGTATCACTTTTTTTCTCTCCCCCTTCTCCTCCTTTTTTTGAGACAGTGTCAACTATATGTAGCCCTGGCTGGCCTGGAACTCACTATGTAGACTAGGCTGGCCTCAAATTCAGAGATCTGCCTTCCTCTGCCTCTCATGTTCTGGAATTAAAGGCATACACCATCATGCCTGGCTTGGGTATCATTTCTTTAAAACGAAAATTTATCACGCAGATGTCAGTAGGGAACCCTTGGGATCCAAAAATAAATACAAGAGTTGGGGAAGCCAGCATGATAAGAGAACTTTTCTCTCCTACAATTTGTTTCATTTTATTTATTTTATTTCATTCTGTTTTACTTAGATGGTGTCTCGTGTATCCCAAGCTGGCCTTGAACTCACTGTAGAATAAAAGAGGGTGTCTTCAGACTCCTGATCTGCCTGCCTTTACCTCCAAAGGGCTGAGATTAGAGCTTCTGCCCTAGGACTGGCTTTCTCCAAGTACTTCCTGAGATCTAGAAAATACGTTAGGGCTAGAGAGATGGTTCAGCAGTTATGAGTGCTTGCCACCCTTCTAGCAGTTCTGATTTCTGTTCCCAGGAAACCATGCTTGGTGGTACACAGCTGACTGTATGTCCAATTCCAAGGGCTATATGCCCTCTTCTGTCATCCTTGGGCACTAAACACACACACACACACACACACACACACACACACACACACACACACACATTAAAAAGAGAAGAAGGAGGAAGAGGAGGAGGAAGAAGAAGAGGAGCAGCAGCGGCAGCAGCAGCCTTTTTGGGCAGCCTCTCAGGCAGCCCACTCATATTTCTCCCTCTGGCACCACACTTTCTCCAGAAAGAGCTCTCAGTGGACCATCAATGCTCCCAAGCAAGATCCTTTTCACACAGGAGCCAGTGCTGATGTGAAAGGTGTTAAGTTGGGAAGAGGACTGCTATAAGGCCTGCTCAACTAGACAGTGGTCAATATCTCATGATAAAAGGGCATTACTCTGCTGTGACTGCTGTAACATATTACAAAGAACTGGAATTTTATGATCTTAATGTTATGGAGGCTTGAAGTCTAAAATCAAGGTGTGGGCTAGAATTCACAGTAGCCAGGAGCTGTTCCTGATGTCCCCCCCCCATGTTTTTATTTCTTGTAAGAAATATCAAATATGAGTCTTCTCTGTCAAATACTGTTTTACCTCCCCCCACTCCATGTGAGACTTTTACACAAATGCTTTAATTCTCCCCACCCAGTAAAACCTTCGTTTACATGAAGACCCACTGCTCTATTCTAGGAATTTGCTGGCCCAGAGCAGTGGTCCTTTTCTCCTCGGAGCAGGGACCCCTTCCCGCTTCCTCCTTCATTTCCTGCACACCAAATCTTTTCAGATTAGCCAATTGAATAAGATTCTGAACTTGGACCTCGGCCAACAGGAAGAAGACACAGCCACCACCTGAGTTAGAATAGAAAGCAGATGCACTTCCTGTCTTGTTAGTTTTGCTCTTGCAAGCACACCCTCTTGATGAAGAGTCAAGCTTGCCTTGTCAAGACACTTCAGGCAGAATGGCAGTCTTTTTCTTTGTGACAATGAACTTATTTCTAACCATCTCTTCTCCTCTTTTATTTTTTTTTAATTTTTCTTCCCCTATTCTTCCTTCCCTTTTCACCTTTCCTTCCTTCTTTCTGCCTTCCTTCTTTTTAAAATGTCCTCCCTCCCTTTTTCTTTGTTTCAGTACGGTCTTGCTATGTACCCCTGCCCAGTCTTGAATTGACTAGGATGGCCTCCCTCACTACACCTGGCCCTAGTGGGAGATTTCATTCATATAGCTACACAGTCATGGAAATGTCTTACAGCCCGGGTAGTTTGATTAATGATTTCTGTTTTCACAACCATTTTACCTATTGATATGAGAGTAGGAGCCCTGAACATTAGTGTTTTTGTAGCTGTCAAATGCCTGCAGAATGCATTTACAAATACTTTTCTTTTAAAATTATTTTGTTATTTTGAGACAGTGACTCATGTATCCCAGGGTGGCCTTCCACTTACTTCTGTATGGAATGATGGCCTTGAACTTGGATCCTCCTGCCTCCACCTCCTAAGTGCTGGGATGATGAGTGTGCAGCACCATGCTCTCTTCATGTCATATTGGAGATTGAACTCAAGGGTTTATTCATACCTTCATTCATAGGCAAACACTCTACCAGCTGAACTATAGCATTAGTACCATCCCACAGATATTTCTTGGTATCTTCTGTGGAATACCGTGACCACCTATAGAGCTGTAGCAAGAGGCAAAATAGCCCTTGCTCTGCATTGGCAGATGCTGTCTTCCTACCCAGCATGTAAAATAGGCCCTTCTTTAAATTGGTGCTCTATTGGGTGGGGAGATGGATAATGTGGAGCTGTTTATGTCTTGTGGGATCCTGGCCTGACTTCCTGATGGATACTCAGGCTAGGCTCCTCACTGTCTCCCAGAGAATGGGGGTATAAGCCTGCCACGGGGAGCATGCCTTTCTATAGTGTTCTCCTGGAGTGTAAAAATGACTGCTGTATTTCTACCATAGGCAATGGAAGCCCTCAAGGGAATCAAAGCAGGGTCTAAGTTAAAGATGGGGTGGGGGTAGGGAGTGGATTGGGGGTGGGGTAGTAATTGCATTTACCCCCTAAATATTTCATGAAAGATGAGATTGGGGCTAGAAAATGGCTCAGAGGGTAAAGGCACCTGACACCAAAACTAATGACACACAGTAGAAGGAGGCAACTGAGCCCTGCCAGTTGTCCTCTGACTCCATACACAAGCTGGGGCATGCTTGCACTCACACACATGTATCACACACACACACACACACACACACACACACACACACACACACACACACGATTGTAGTCAGACTTTTCTATCCCACCAGCCAATTTCCAAATAACCACACAGAGACTTACTATTAATTATGAAAGCCCAGCCAATAGCCTGGGTTTGTTTTTAGCTAGCTCTTATAACTCAAATTAACCCATTTTTATTAGTCTATGTGCTGCCCTGAGGCTCGTTTACCTCATCTATGTACTTCCCATCTTGCTCGATCTGTGTCTCATGGCATCTCCTCTGACTCTGCCCTTCTTCTCCCTAGCATTCTCTCTGCCCCCCAAATCCTGCCTAGCCATCAGCCAATCAGCCTTTTATTAACAATAAAAGCAACACATCTTCACAGTGTACAAAAAGACTTTTCCACAACAAGTAATTTTTTAAAGGATAAGTTGTCAAAATACCTCAAATGATTGAGGCTGTAGTGTGTATGGAGTGCGATGGAGGAAGGAGTTCATAAAGAGACGGAAGCTAGAAGCCAAACTCTTTGTCCAGCCTTCACCATTGATGTACCTCCCAAGCCACATGCTTCAGATCCAAGTTCAACAGGGAAGGGTTGGAAAGGAAAGGTTAGTTTTCTTGCACAGTGTTCCATTCCAGCTGGGACTGCCAAGGAATCCCAGGGGCCCCACCATGTGTCACCTACCTCTGCTTGGGAAATTCTTGTTCATCAGACACTTGCCAAAAGAAAGCTTTCATTGTTTCCTAGACCTCTTTGGCTCTTGACAAATACCCTCTTAGAAATTCTTTGGTTTCTTTTTTCTCTTTGTTTACTTAGAGCACAAATCCTGCATAAAGTAAATGGATTGACTAACATTCCAGTTGAGCCAGCGAATTCCATGATAGATCTTGTCAGGAGCCCAAAAAACTGGTGTGCAGTTTTCCTTGGAGGTGGAATAGGGACAAAAAGTAAAACCATCAAATGTTTGTTGGATCTTGTTTGAAAATCTGGCAGTAGGACTGACATGTAATCCAGCAGTCACACCTCGGCATTTATCATAGAAATGAAATTTTAGTTTCACCTGAATTCCTGCCCAGAGAAGCTAAGCCATCATCTGTACCAGGCTTTTTCTTTTAGGCCACCAACCAGTTCCCAAATCATAACACGGAGACTTCTTATAGTTGTGAATGCTTGGCCTTAGCTTAGGCTCATTTCTTCCTAGCTCTTATAACTTAACCTGTTTCTCTTCATTTACATTTTGCCTCAGACTTCTTTACCTTTCTTTCCTTCCTTCTGTATGTCATACTTTTCTACTGTCTTCATGGTTGGCTGGTGGCTACCTGGCTTCTGCCCCCCCTTGTCCCTCTCTTTTTCCCTCATTCTCTCTTATTTATTTTCTCTGCCTGCCATTCCTGCCTATCTCTTTTCTGCCTAGCTATTGGCCGTTCAGCTTTTTATTAGACCAGTCAGGTGCCTTAAGCAGGCAAGGTGAAACAAATGCAACACATTTTACATAATTAAACAAGTACAGCATAAACAAATGTAACACACCTTTACACAGTCAAAATAATATTCCACAACAATCACCTTAACAATGCAATGGCTCACCTTTGTTGAGCACAAAACAGTGAGTACAACCAGAAGATGAAAGGAAAGTCAAGTGAGTTGGACTTATTTGCAAAACAATGGTTTCACCCAGAGTGTGGTGATTTTACTAGGGAGACTATAGATATTTTTATAGGAAAGCATACATTGGGGTTGTGGTACATTTGTGAGCATGCTCAATTTAAGGTGCACATTTCTGAATTTGCTCAGGCCAAGATCATAGATCACGTGTTTACGAAAGAAATATGGTAAGTATTAGTGGCATGCTCAATTCAGTATCCTAATGAACCAAGTTTATTCTTGGTTGCCAAAAAAGATGAGGCAGAGTGATTTGTAAGTTTCTCCAAAGAGTTTAAGTTGAAACAAATAGTACAACTTTGAAGATATATTTAGCCTTATTTATTTGATTTACTTTTATTTTATTTTATTTTCAGACAGGGTTTCTCTGTGTAACAGCCCTGGCTGTCCTGCAACTCACTCTATAGACCAGGCTGACCTCAAACTCAGAGAGATCCACCTGCCTCTACCTCCCGAGTGCTGGGATTAAAGGTGTGCACCGCCGCCACCACCACCACCACCACCTAGCTTATTTTTTTTTTAATTTTAAGTATTCTGCCTGCATGTATGCATTCCATTTTCATGTCTGGTGCATGAGAAGACCAGAGGACATTGGATCACAGTTGTGAGTCATCATGTTAGTGCTGGGAACCAAACACAGGTCCTCTGGAAGAGCTGCAGTGCTCTTAAATGCTGGGCCATCTTGCAAGCTCTTTGTTTTATTTCATTTTATTCTTTAAAGATGTGTCTCAGTCTATCTCCTAGGCTGGCATGGAATTCACTACACAGCTCAGGCTGGCCTTGACCTCTCAGCAGTCCTTCTGCTTTAGCTTATCAAGTGCTGAGATTCTATGCATACTCATCATGAGTGAACCATATTGTTTCTTCCTGTAAATGTGGGAGCCTGGCCCTACAGATGTCTGTGGTACTTACTGGCTCACACTGTCAGCTCTGATATCTTTCAGTGGGTGAATAGTGGTACCTATCTCAACAGTGTGGAGTATGAGTTAGCAATAAAAAGACCACACTATCTAGTCATGCATAAGACAGCTTTCATAAATATTCAAGAAACCATGATAGGTGGAGAAAGCCAGTTCCCAAAGGACTAGGATTGGACTTTCCTTATAGTTACAGAATTATACCATCGTGTGTGTGTGTGTGTGTGTGTGTGTGTGTGTGTGTTTGTGTGTGTGTGTGTGTGTGTGTGTGTGTAAAAGGGTTAGGAGTCTGTGTACACTGCAGGATGTCATAGAAATACAAAGACTAACCTATTTCATAAGTATGTGGAAAAAATGGCATTGCATAAGGTCTTTGGAGGGACTGAATTACACTTAGGAGCGTGCCCTCTAATTGTGAAACACACCCTTCTTTGGGGGAAGGTGGGGGATGGGCATAAAGAACTTCCTTGTGCTACTTTATGATTTCCCATGATTCTCCAGTTATTTCCAAGTCAGAAGTTAAAACAACAACAACAAGAAGAAGACACACAAATTAGTGGGCACACTCTGCCTGGTGAAGAAATCATGAAGGAGATACTCTGAACAGGTTCATCAATTTGCCCAGCAGAATGCTCACGAGGCTCATTTGAGCTTCTGTCAGGAAAGGGCTTGGCAGGCGCTGCTCAGACTGTGGCTGACCACAGTGGTAGCTTTGTCTAAACATTATGTTTTCACAGTGTGCCTGATCACAGAGGTAGCAAGCAGGCCACACATCAGAGCAGGCTGGACCACTCCCTCTTGGGCCATGCAAATGGCAATGCCTTCAGACAACTGATAGATGTTCCTCCCACCTCCTTTCTCTTTAGTTTTAGATGTACTTTCTTTTATTTTTATTTATTTAATTTATTTAGTGTGTGATAACTTTGGGGGGTCTGTTTTCTTCCTCCACCTTGCGTGTTCCAGGGATCAGACTGGGGTCATTAGGCTTGGCAACAAGTGCCTTTACCCGCTGAGCCATCTCACCTGCCCTGTTTTTGTTGTTATTGTTGCTTCTTCTTTTTCCTTCCTGTTTTTGTGGTTTTTTGAGATAGGGTCTCAGGTCCCTAGGCTAGCCTTGAACATTCCTTGTAGCCAAGGATGTCTTTGAACTTCTAGTTCTCACTTTTGTGTCCAGAATGCTGGGATTACAGATGTGTACCATTCCTTCTGGTTTACATGGTGCTGGAGGATAGAACTCAGGGCTTTATTCATGCTAAACAAGCATCCTATCAGTTGAGCTACAACCTCAGCCCCAATTTTTTTCTTTAGAAGCACCAAATCCTTAAGGGTTGGGATATGCCCCACCCTCCTAGCCTATAGTCTCTAGACACTAGCTTCTGTGCATCTCTTAGTTCAGTTCAGAGGAAGCATCTGGCCTGCCCTTCTCTGAGACTGCAGGGACACAAATGTTGCTTCTGAACTCTCACTGAATAATTAATTTCTATTTTAAATAATTTATCAACCTTGGCCTGTATAATTGCTTGGAGCAAAGAATTAATTTAGTTGGATTCTTTTCTCTTTCTTTGCTTTGATCAAGGGCTGGGCATGGTGGAGGGATACAAAGTTGACCTACCTACTTCTAACTGGGATTTCACCCCAGTGACACCTAACCAAGTGAGGCAACAAGACCTCCTGTTCTTGCTCCTGCTCTGGGTAACACGAACTGTGTTCTCAACTCCATCCTCTGATTCCTTCTTCAGCAATGGCTCACTGATGCAGGATGATTTTTGGTGCTAAGAGCCAGACAATCTGCTGTAGGCGGATTTTTCTGTCCATCCTGCCAGCTCCCAAATCACAACATAGAGACTTATAATTAATTATAAACGCTCAGCTGATAGCTCAGGCTTGTTACTAACTAGCTCTTACAACTTAAATTAACCCATTTTTATTAATTTACTTTCTGCCTCGTGGCTTTATTACCTTTACTCTGTACTGCCTATGCTGCTTCCTCTCCATCTGGCTGATGATATCTCAAGATTTTGCCCTTCTTCTTCCCAGTGTCCTCTCTGCCCCCAAAATCCTGCCTAGATATTGGCCATTCAGCTTTTTATTAAACTGATCAGAGTGACACTCCTTCACAGTGTACAAAAAGATTATTCCACAACAATCTGCAGATACTTGAAATCAAGGGCTGTAGATAGATATGGCCCAGTGGTAGATCACATTAAGTGTGAAGCCCAGCTTGCAAAAACCCATCCCCAACCCTCAGTTTAGAGCAGAGGAGCATGGACTGAAAGGAGCTTACTGTCTGGTTTTTATAAATAAAACTTTATTTGTATAACATTAACTGTGATGGCTTTAGACTACCAGGGCTGATTTGGGTAGCTGAGACAGAGGCTGCTTGTGAAACAAACAGAGGACTATGTATTCAATAATCCTGCTCTGCTCTTTGAGTGTGTATGCTCATATGTGTGAGTATGTGCACGCTATGGGGTATGTGTGGAGATTGGATGTCAGGTTTCTGTTTGTTTGTTTGTTTTTTGAGACAGGCTCTCTTTACTTAGCCCTGGCTGTCCTGGAACTCACTATGTAGACCAGGCTATCCTCAAACTCAGAGATCTGTTCATCTCTGACTCTTGCTGGGATTAAAGGAATGGGTCACTGCACCCGGCTAGGTGTCAGATCTTACCATCCATCTCTTGAGACAAGATCTATTGTTCACCACTGTTCACCATTGTTCTCCAGGCTAGCTGGCTTATGAACTTCCAAGATTTCTCTCATCTCTTTCTCACACAGGTTATCTGGGATTGTAGATGCTCCTGATAACATATTTAGTTATTCTGTGGGTTCTGGGAATCTGAATTCAGAGTTGAACTCCAAGTTCCTGCTGTGGAGCAAGTCCTTTACCCACTGAGCCATCTCTCCAGCCCTGCCCCTGCCTCTTTAGACAGAAGGTTTGAAAAGCCCTATTTTAAGTTTCTATTCAACCAGGTGTCATTTCCAAGTTAAGGCTGTGGAAGAATGCCTGGAGAGTACTGATTTTCATTGTTCATCTGAATCTCAGAGCAAGGAGTGCAGGCAGAGAAATAAGGAAAGGTGGACAAAGCTTTCCAGTCCCATCTGGACTCTGAACCTTTGCTTATTTACAATGAGGATCAGATCCAGAAAAAATTAACTTTTCGGTTGAATCAGGTTTGGAGTTAGGAGCGGGTTCAAGCCCATACTCCCTGACTCCTATTGTCTGTGGTATGTCTAGAACCTGCCGTCTCCCTGGCTGATAAAAGGTAGTAAATCTTGCTTCCCTGCTGAGATTTTAGAGATCCACATGTGCTAAACAATATTTTACTTATTGTTTGCAATCAGGCAAAGATGACCTTCAACTTTGATCTTTCTGCCTCCACTTCCTGAGTGCTAGGATTATAAGCATGTATTGTTTTGTCCAGTTTATGAGTTACTAGAGTTTGAAGACATGGGTTTGTCCATGCTTAGCAAATACTCTACCAGCTGAGCTACATCCTCAGCTCTGTAAGTGTCTTGTTTCTTATGATTAATTCTCTGCAGTGACTTTATCTTGCAGGATCTGTGACCACATTTTAAGGTAATATTTTTCGGTCTTACCTCCATCTTTAGGTGTTTTGTTTGTTTGGGTTTTATATTTTAGGATGGATTTTTTGGTTATTTGTTTGTTTTCTCAATATATAGCCCTGGCTAGCCTAGAACTCACTATGTAGAGCAGGCAGGCCTCAAACTCACAAAGATCTACCTGCTTCTGCCCCAAATGCTAGGATTAAAAGCAAGCACCACTATGCCTGGTTATATTTTTAGCTTTGACAGTGTCTTACTATATAGCCCAGGCTGGCCTTGAAATCACAATCCTGCCTCAGCTGCTCAAGTGCTAGGATTATAGGCATGTGCCATCATCTGGCTTCTTTTTCTACTCTATAATAATTTCATTTCAAAAGCCTTCTCTTAAGAGAAATAGCAGAGGAGTGGATCTGGGGGAGAGGGGAGGTGTGGGGGTGGCTGGGAGGAGTGGAGGGAGGGGAAACTATGCTTGAGATGTATTGTATGAGAGAGGAATTTACAAAAAGAACTTCTTTTAAGGAATTAATATTTGAACTGGGGAGATGGCTCAGTGGATAAGAGTGCTCTAAAAGTGGGAGAGATTAGGTTTCGGTATCCCCTTCAAGGGCTTGTAACCAATGACCTAACTTCTTCCCACCAGCCTCCACCTCCTGAAGCTCTTCACTATTTCTCAATAGCACCCAGTCTGACCTTGCTATATAAGGCAATAGGACTGGAAACCCTTGTGATGATAAAAGCTGGGTGTTTTGTCCTCTTTTGGCACTTTTATGATCAACAGAAAAGCAAGCTTGGTATATTTCAGAAAGTATTCAAGGACCTCTCTGTAGAAGTGCCGTCTAAGAGCTAACACTATTGCAGGAGGCCTGGGTGATGATGCTAACACCTCCCTCCATTTAGAGCAGGCCACTGTGTGCACAGTGTGGACATGCATTAGGGGTTTGGCAGTTACCGAACAAAAGGAAGAGAAAGTTTAAGATGGCCCAAGTCAACCACCATTCCCTATTTTAAGAAATTACATTAAGAAATTGTTGTGCACTCTTGTTAGAAATGGAGATGACATGCCTAAACTCAGCAGAAAAGCAGCACAAAGAGCAGGCTTCCTAAGCACCTTCTGAAACCAAGCTGGTTTTGTTTTTTATCATTTATCTATTATATATGATACTGACTTTCCCATCTGTTATAATAGAAGCAAATCATGTTTAGGAAGAAAAAACTCTACGAGAGATACTAAGAGTCATTTCAGCTCTAAGCTTGTACATTAAGTTTTAATGTCAACAGCGAATAATTCTGACATTCAAATTTCATTTGCACTCCTAGAAAGATATATCTTCCCTGCAGGGGATGTGATCTTTTTTTTTTCCCCAGTGACAAATGATGTCTGTAAGATTTTCTTCCTAAACTCATTTATTCTATAAGATGGGGAAGGCCATCATGAATGTACAGGGGGAACTGGAACAGACTGTAACCCATGTAAGATATAAAGATAGAGACGCATAGGAGGGGAAGGAGAAGGGTTGGGGAGATGGCTGAGTAAGTGACAGTACTTGCTTTGGAAGCATGAGGACCTGAGTTCAAATCCTCAGCACCTGGACCACATCCAACTTGGACTCAGGTGATTTCCACTCTCACTGTGTATACAAACCACACTTAAGGGCAGCCCCATGCCTAGAAGTAGATGGCTGACACAAAATAAACTTGAAGGTATTTTTGGAGATTTTGTTTTGTTTCATTATGCTTTGGGCATTTTTTTTACCTTACTATACTATACTATACTGTACTATACTATACTATATTATATTATATTTACTTGTATATTATGGTTCCCAATTTTGAGTTTTTATGGCTCTTGTACATCTGCGTGTGTATATTCTTGTGATATTTCATTTTTTGTTTGTTTGTTTAGTTGTCTTTTTTATTAGCCTGTCTGTTTTCTTAAGAGAGAGAAAAAGAAGGAGTGGATTTGGAAGGGTGGGAGATGGGGAGGATCTGAGAGGATATGAGGGATGGGGAATTGTGATCAGAATATATTGTATGAAAATAACTTTATTTCAATAAAACAATTAAAAAACAAAATCAAGCACCCATTTGAAAAGCAGCATATGGTTGGGTTGTCCAATTATCTGTAACTCAAGAGCCATGAGGCAGAGAGATCTGTGGGGCTTGCTGGCTGGCAGCCTAGCATCAGGTTCAGTTAGACACCCTATCTCAAAGGGATAATGGGGAGAATGACAGAGCAGGACACTGAGCATTCTCTCTTGACCTCTGAAAACCTCCTTGGGTACATGCACTAACACACAAATATGCACACAGCACTTCTCTATCTGTCTATCTATCTATCTATCTATCTATCTATCTATCTATCTATCTCTAGTTCTCATATACACACATATATCACCATGCACACACACTCAATATACCATACACACACATACACAGGTACCATGCATACACACATGCACACACACTTGCATACATCATACAAGTACTCCCATGTACCACACACATACTCACTCACACACCTACACATACACCATATACACATATACCACATAAACACTCACATACAACACACACACACACACACACACACACACACACACACACACACACACGCGCACCAAAAGAAAGAAAGAAAGAAAGAAAGAAAGAAAGAAAGAAAGAAAGAAAGAAAGGAAAAGAAAAAAGGTAAAGAGAAATAAAGAAACAAAGAGCTTTCTCTCCCTTCTCCACTGAGGATCAATATTTAATCTTTTCTGCTTGAGAACTCTGGCCCAGCTAGTCAGGTGATTGAGACTGCAATGTGGTAATCCACGCTTATTCTCTTCTCTATTGTTCTTTTATTATTTTTTTATGAAGATATTTTCAGCAGGGTCAGATTTCTGTTTTGTACAGAAAGTGATTTAGCAGTGACATGTTACATTCATGAACCAAGTAGGAAAAAAATGCCTCTTTTTAGAAATTCTTTACGTGCGTATACGTATGCGTCTGTGTGAGTGCAGGTGTACTGTGTGTGGAGGTCAGAGGATAACTTGCAGGAATCCTCCTTCCACTGTGTGATCTGAAGATCAAACGCAGATTGTCAGGCTTAGTGGCAAATGCCTTTACCCCCTGAGCTGTTCACAGCTCCTTTTCCCCTCCTTTTAAAATACCTCTTAATTGTATGTAATTTGGTGTCTGTACGTTGCCATCATCTATTCCCACGGGTTCGTCAAAGCCCATTTTAGACCATGGGAGACAAATGTCTATGAAGAACTGCAGAAAAAAAGCTAAATAGCTTTCATTCTACCTTGTCAAATTAGTATTTCTGTGTGTGTGCATGCATGTGTGAGTATGTATGTGTAGAGGCCTGAGAGCAACCTCAGGCTTCATTCATTACTCAGGAACATCCACTTTGTGTTTTGAGACAATCTCTTACTAAGGTCTAGAGCTTACCAATTATGCTGGGTTGGTGGGACTGCAAGCCCCAGAGACCCTTCTCTCTCCATTTTCACTGAGTTGGTGGGACAGCAATTTCCCAGGATCTTCCTCTCTCCCTTTCCCCAGCACTGGGTTACAAGCATGCACATGATGCCTGACATGCTGGGTTACAAGCATGCACCATGAAGCCTGACATTTTACTTGGCTGCTGAGAGTAGAACTCAGGTCCTCATGTTTGAGCAGCAATTACTTTACCAACTGAGCTATCTCCTCAGCCCTAAATTATTATTATTTAAAATATTAATCAATTGATGTGTTCTTCATGCCTCAGCTGGGCTTGAAGATAAAAGTCTAGGTTTGAGTTTTCTCAAAAGTACGTCTGAGATCTGGCATGAGCATAGTGGTTCATGTGTGATCTAACCCCAAGATTTTCCCCATAAGACAGTGTAGAGGAAAGGGGAGGCAGTGATGAAGGGGGAGTGTTGCAAAGCTGTGACTGCTATGGTTAGCTGGAGACTTAGTCTTCCTGGGGATCTACCTCTTGGAGAAGACACAGGACTTGGTAGCTATTCTAGCTGAAGAGCAGCAAGCTGTACTATTGATACTCCACTCCCAAGAGCGACTTGTTTAGTGTGCTTTGCAGGAACCCATATCTTCTGCCCCATGGCTTGTTGGACGCACAGCTGAGCATGCTTCTTTGGTGTGAAGGATGAGTGGAAAGGGAATATTGACAGAACTCAAGAGGATCAGTTGCAGCACAGACTGCAGAGCACTGATGAGCAAGGAATACTTCCTTGAGGCTCTTTCAGGGCACAGATGATCAATGCTTTAATGGGTAAAGCTAAAACTGGAGTTGCAACAGCAACAGCAGGGTGTGGTACTACACACTAATAATCCCAGCATTCATGAAGCAGAAGCATGCAGATTAAGCATACATATAAGCATAGCAAGACCTGTTTTTAAAAACCAAATGGTGCCGGGCGGTGGTGGTGCATGCCTTTAATCCTAGCACTCGGGAGGCAGAGCCAGGTGGATCTCTGTGAGTTCCAGGCCCGCCTGGTCTACAGAATGAGATCCAGGACAGGCACCAAAATTACACAGAGAAACCCTGTCTCAAAAAAAATGGCTGGGGATGTGGTTCAGTGGTATGGCACTTGACATGCATATGCCAGGCCCTGGATTCAAACAAAAAGAAAGGAAAAGTCAGAAGAGAAATGAATATACATTGGCAGGACTGCCTATGTGATTACAGAGTCCAATGGCAAGTACAAAACCAGAGTCTCTTGTTCAAAGAATAGGAAGCAGTGTGAGGTGCACAGAGCAGGTGGGCAAGAGCCTCAAGTAGTCCACACACATCAGATTGGACTTGAAATGTGCCCGTGGCCTATGCACCTGCACTGGAGAGTGAATGAACCTGGTCTTGTTTAGTGGGTATCTTATCAAGATTTGTGCTAGGGTTTCTCAAAAGGGTAAACTGAGTCCTGAGATGTTAGGCTCATTTACTGTAGGACTTGATTATTCTGATCTTGGAATGTGCAGGTGGTATAGAAAAAGGCTGAGCAGATTTGTTCTGTCAAGAGCTAGACAGGGAACACAATCATCTTTGTAGCCTGGTGGACTTCTGTGCCAACTGTATCATATGCAGACAGTTTACAAACAGAAAGGCCTAGTTGTGTTCTGATTCTGATATAACTTTTCTTAAGGTTGAAGGTGCTGACATGCCATACAATTTTTCCTATGTCATGAAATGACCTTCTCTTTTTTTCTTTAAGTCAGAGTCTTTCACTTAAAGCTAAGGCTGGCCTTCAAGTCATGATGTTGCTAAGGTTGTCCTTAAACTCTTCATTCTCCTGCCTCAGCCTGTCAAATGCTGGGGTTATATGTCCATACCACCATACTCAGCTTCCTTTAGCTTTTTTTCTTTTGTGAGTTGATGTCTCATGTATGGCAGACTGGTGTCTCATGTATGACGAGCCTTGAACTTGCTATCTAGCCAAGGATAACCTTGAACTTCTGATCTTCCAACTTCTGCCTCCCAAATTCTGAGATTACAGGTGAGTGCCACCACATTTAGTTTATGTAGTGCTGGGGACTGAACCCAGAGTCTCCTACAAGGTAGCTAAGTACTCTACCAGTTGAGGTATATCTGCAGCTCCCTTCTGCTTTAAGAAATAAGATTTTTTAAAAAGTGTGTATTTATTAGTGTTAGTATGTGCACATAAGTGCAAGTGCCCACAGAGGCCAGAAGAGGGCATCCTCCAGAGCTGGAGTTACAGGCAGTTGTGAGCTGCCTGATGTGGGTGCTGACAACCGAGCTCAGGTTTTCTGCAAGAGCAGTATTGTTCTGAACTGCTGAGCCTTCTCTCTAGACCCTGATTTTATTTTATTTTGAGAGAGATTATCATTTAAACAAGGATGACCTTGAATTCACTGTAAAATGACTTGAACTCCTGATCCTTTGCCTCTGCCTCCCAAGTACTAGGATTATAGGTATGTGCACCATGCTCAAGTCCCTTCTGATATTTTTTTAATACTTCATCATGGCAAAAATAACTCATACCTCATGAATCCTGGAGACAGTGGGCTACCAGTGGCTGAAAGGTACCCAAGCACCAGACATTCTTCACTGTCTGCTCCTGGCTGTGGGAACAAAATAATGACCTGTCTCCTGCTGCCATGCCTTCCCCACCATGATGGACTGTACTCCTACATGTGAACCAAACTAAACCTTCACTTCCTTAGATTGTTTTGCCAGGTGTTTTATGACAGCAACAAGAAGAGTAACTAGTATAGCAAGTGGCTTGGGCACAAGATAGAAGGTGACTTTCATGATTCAAGGGCTCATGTTGGGCAAAGATCCATTTTGGCCACACTAATTAGATTTCATTGCTTCTGGGCTAATGGCTTAAGTCTAAGATTCTAGTGTCTCAATTTCCTTGGCCTGAAGATACAGGAGAAGGGTCTGGAAGTCTCTGGAATATGCTGTGGCTACCTCCCACACAATCAACCAAGAGACATAACTGGCATGTGTGTTCTTTTAACTCCCCACTAAGAACCCCAGTACACACACACACACACACACACACACACACACACACACACACACTCCCTTTCTCTGTCTCTCTGTCTCTCTCTATCTCTCTCTTTCTCTCTCCATCAGAATGTTTTGTATTTCAGATGTGTGCTGCTGGGATAAATGTTTAATACTAAAAAGTCTCCTCTTTCTGTGTTTCCTCTCTGCATTCTTTTTCTGTGCTTCCTCTCTGCGTGATCTCTCTCTCTCTCTCTCTCTCTCTCTCTCTCTCTCTCTCTCTCTCTCTCTCTCCCACCATCTTACTGTCTCTCCAGGTTTCTTTCTAATAAAGCTCTTTCTAACTCTGGTTTAAAAAAAAGGTCCTAAATTAAAATCTGGAAATGTCTACAGGTTTGTAGGTGAGAAAAACCATCCTTAGGACATTCAGGCCTGAGATATTTAAAAGCAAAACATATAACCACATAGACATCCTCTGCAGTTTATTTTAGCAATGATCTTAATAAATGTATGCTACTTTCACCAGGCAGTGGTGGTGCACACCTTTAATCCTAGCACTTGGGAGGCAAAGGCAGGGGGATCTCTATGAGTTTGAGGCCAACCTGGTCTTACAAAGTGAGTTCCAGGACAGCCAGGGCTGTTACACCAAGAAACCCTGTGCTGTGGGATGTTCTGTATGCTGTGAATGTGTTGCTCTGATTGGTTGATAAATAAAAAGCTGATTGGCCAGTAGCCAGGCAGGAAGTATAGGTGGGGTAAGCAGACAAGAAGAATTCTGGGAACAGGAAGGCTGAGTCAGGAGATGCCAGCCTGCCGTCCACGGAGCAGCATGTAACAGCACACAGGTAAAGCCATGGAACACGTGGCAACATACAGACGAACAGAAATGGACTGAGTTTAAGTGTAAGAGCTAGTTAATAATAAGCCTGAGCTAATGGCCAAGCAGTTATAATTAATATAAGCCTCTGTGTGTTTACTTATGTCTGAGTGGCTGTGGGACTGATGGGTGGGAGAGATTTGTCCTGACCACAGGCCAAATAGGACACAGGAAAACTTCAGCTACAACCCTGTCTCAACAAACAAAAAACAAACAAACAAAAAGTCTATGCTATTTTTACAGATAACCCGGATACTAATATGTACACAATGCATTATATAACTTCCCCACCACCCTATCAAATTCAATGCCTCTATCCTCAGTTATCTATTTCCACAGTCCAACTTATTCCACAAGGCCAGACATGTCTCCACCCCCTGCCATGTGCACACATGTACACATGAACAGGTGCATGCACACATGTGTGCTTATGTAGAGGCCAGATGAGATTGGGTGTCCTGCTCTGTCCCTCTCTGCTTTATTGTTTTGAGATACATTCTCTTTAATGAGCCTGAAACTAGTTTGGAACTGGAGGTACAGACAGTTGTGAGCTTCCATGTGGGTGCTGGGAATTGAACCCGGGTCCTCAGGAAGGACAGCCAGTGCTTTTAACTGCTGAGCCATTTCTCCAGTCCCACATATATTTATGTTTTAATGCCAACTTCAAATATTGCTTTTCTGAAACCCCACCTACCTTTTCTTGAGACAAGATCCTGTTATGTAGCCGAGGCTAGCTTCAAATTGGAGAATCCTCCTACCTCAGTCTCCTTAGTACTGGGATTACAGTCATGAACCATTATCCCCAACTTTAAACATTTATTTATAGATTAACAATTATGAAATATTCTGCTACAACAATATAAAATGAACTAAGACAGTGTCTTTTGGGGTAAGACTAAATATCTTTGCCTTTGTTGGCTGCTTTAATCTTCATTTTTTTAAAAAGTCTTAACTGAAGAACATATAATTTAGTTGGTTGAGTTTTGTTGACATTTGCTCTAGTGTTTGAGACAGAGTCTCAGTATGTAGCCCAGGTTACCCTAAAGCTCTCCATCTTCCTGTCTCATCCTTGAATACTGGAATCATAGGTATGAGCCACCATACCTGACATAAAGTTGTGTAGTTTATCCATGATAAAATGCATAGCTTGGGCTGGGGAGATGCTTAGTTGGTAAGTGCTTGCTGAGCAAACATGGGGACCTGAGTCTGATCCTCAGTTCTGTGTGAAAGCTTGACATGGTGGTGCATGTCTATAACTCCAGCAGTGGGTAAAGGGCAAGGACAGGTGGATTCCTGGAGCTCCCTGGATGCCAATCTAGTTGGATAGAGTTACAGGTTCAGTGAGAATCTTTGACTCAAAAGATAAGATGGAAAATGACTGAGAAAGACACCCAGTGTCAATCTCTGGCTTCCACATACATGTAAACTTCCACACACATGTGCATACACACAAACATGTACCCACATACACCACCACACCTCACAAAAATGCATAGCCTTAGAAGGATCATTAGGCAGGTTTTGACAAAAGCCCACATCTGTGTGTGCCTAGGTTCTTTCAATCAAAGTGTGGAACCCTTCTGTCACCTGTCTCTGCTATGCAGGCTCTTTGGGCACACACCAATTTGAGCCTCCACTGTCACTTCATAGAAGCACTATGCTGACCAGTGTGATAGGTCTTGAAGATCCTGGATCTGTCTGCCTAGTTCGGTTACTGCTACTAGGATCCTCATGGCTGCTCATGCCTAAAGCCCGAAACTTTTTTGTCATAGCCTTCCCTGTTCCTCAATATATCATTGCTCTTCCAAGCAAACTTCAGAGCATGCGTATTTGAAGCAGAGGAAGTGCCTGTTATTTTGTGATGCCAGCAAACACTAGCATTTCTAAGTAATCCTGCTGGTTCACATCCCAGCCATCATGTTTAGATGGTTGTTCCCAACTGTGGGTTTGGTCTTGCAACCCCTCGCACTTAGAGGCACCTGATGTGGGTGTTGGGGACTGAACCTGAGTTCTCTGGAAAAGTACTAGTTGTTCTTAATTGATGAGTTGTCTCTCCAGCCTTTCCACTCTTCTTTTATGGCCTGTTGTATGCATTTATACACACAGTTAACTTTGCACCCACTGCTTGTATTCCTATGTACTTTGTTTCTCTGTCTTTGTTCTGCCTACATTGTTAGCTCCTTTAGCTCCGTGTACTGGAGGAGATGGCGTCATGGAAATAAGGGAGAGAATGTTTTTCCAGGAAGAAAGGCAGTGTTTGTGCTAATGTGTTTGCTCCTTTTGTTTTCACATTATGAATGCATGAGTGATCATGGTTCTTTCTGCACATGGGCTGCTAGGAATACAGAGTCCTTCCTTAGTAAGTAGATGTCGCCTACAGGTTGAATCATAAATGATAAAGATTGTGTCTTGTATTTCCTCTTTTGTTTTCTTTTGTTCTCTCTCTCTCTCTCTCTCTCTCTCTCTCTCTCTCTCTCTCTGAATGTGGAGGCCAGACACAGAATAACATTGGGGGAAAACTTCAGGAACATCACTCACTTTCTTTGGGAAAGTTTCTGTTTTTACTGGAATTCACCAATTAGACTAGAATGGTTAGCCAGTTAGCTCCAGGGATTGTCCTGTCTCAGTCTTCCCAGCACTTGGATTACAGAAGTGTGCCACCATGCCCAGCTAGTAGTAGAACTAATGCACTGACCAATTTTTCCAATGAATCAGTTCTTTGATTTTTTTGAGATGTATCATAGAGAAAAAACAAGTTATTTAAGGACAAATGCCTCTAAATTCATCTTTATATTATCTTCCTGTCATTTAGCACAGACTTTGGCACACAGTAGGAGCCCTTTAAGTGCTGAATTTCATTGACAATACAAAATAAAGAGGGTGCTAAGGGTTCCAAACCATCTGTGGCTGTTACACTAACCTTGTTTGAATGTGGAACTATTATTACATCGTGGACTTTGCCTAAGTGTGCAGAAAGGAGACATTTGGACTTTCTGAAGTGCTGTTTCATTCAGAACATCATGAGTTTGTGAGAGCCTGCCGAAGAGGTTATGGCTGGGAGCACTGGAGCACGTAAAAATGGAATCAGTGAGCATCTTGGGAACCTTTGTGCTCCTGGGGATCTGTCTGAAGGCTGTTGTCACTGTCATAACAGAAGGAATAGATGAGATAAAATTAATGATTCTTCCCTTGCCTCTTTCCATGCTGACCTCAATCTCATTGTGTAGAAACTCAAGATTTACACATTCTTGAAAAAGCAGTTAGCAGGAAAGAAAGGCACAGGAAAATTTAAAGAGAGAGAGAGAGGAGGGAATGTTTTTTGTATTGATTTTTCTAGCATGAATGTTGCTGTTGTTGATTATACTAATCGCTTGCATTTCCTGTGAAGAGTGGCTCACTGTCTCTCTGGGGCTCCTTACCTCTGTGTCTTTTTCAAAAGGAGATAAATAGCCACACTCTTGTCTTCTGCCCCAGGAAATGACTTCATAGACTAAGTCTGGAAGGATTCCCCCACCCCTGTCTCTGGGCTTTTATTAATTTGCATGTACCCTCTTGGATGTCTCTGTGCAAAATAATGATGGGTAAGAACAAACAGATACAACAAGAGGAATACAGCATCATACCTAGCATATTCTTATTTATTTATTAACAGTGTCATGTAGCTCAGGCTAGCCATGAACTATGTACCCTTGAATTCTTCATCCTCCTGCCTTCATCTCTAAGGGGCTTGTGCCAGCAGGCCTAGTATATGTGGTATTGTAGGTGGAACACAGGGTTTCATGCCTGCTAGGCAAACATTCTGCCAACTGAGCCATATCTGCTAGCCCCACACCTGACATATTCTTGAGATGATGCCTAACCATTCTTCAACAGACCCCTAACATCCTTCAATACAGTCCCCAACAAATAAAAAAGGATCAATCTCAATAGGCTGAGGTTGGGGAGCTCTGAGCTATACAGATCTACATGTTGGGGTCAATGGTGATGCACTTGATAAATGACTCAAAACTCTTTATATTTGGGTAGGTAGTCTGTTGGGGACCAATGCTCATGCAAGTACCTGCCATCAGCCAGTTTCATGGCCACAAAACCAAACCAGATTCAGGTATGCTGTTTCAGGCCACCAAATTCCCTCACAACAAGGGAAACAGAAGTTGCAGGAGATCCCGGCTTCTGGTCCAACAAGTGATAATTCTTGCTTCAGATGGTTGGGAGTATTTGATTTGCATTTTCCCTTATGTGTTTAGATTTTATTTGGCACCTTGTGAAAAAGGCACTATTTTATGTTTTAAAGCACGGTTACATCTCAGCACTGTAGTTCGAATGAGAACTGTCTCCCATAGGTACATGTGTTTAAGTACTTGGTCTCCAGCTGGTGGGGATGTGGAACGCTGCAGAAACATTAGGTGGTAGAGCCTCCATGGATGAAGTGAGTCACTGGGGTGTGCTCTGAAGCTCTATAGCTTGGCCCCACTCCCTCACCTCTTTCTGCTTACTGAATGCAGACACAATGTGATCATCCACTTCATGCTCCATCGCCACATATTATCCCTTCTCTAAATTAAAAAAAAATTATGTATATGACTATTTGCCTGTATGAATGTAAGTGTACCACATGCATGCAGGTGCTCAAGGAGGCTAGAAGAAGGTGTCAGATCCCTCTGGAAGTGGAGTTACAGACAGTTTTGAACTTCCATGTGGGTACTGTGTACCAAACCTGGGTTCTCAGCACATGCTCTTAGCTGCTGAGTTATTTCTCCAGCCCCCTGTATCTCTTCTTAAACAATGATCCCAAATAAACCCTTCTCCATTTAATTGCTTTGTCAGGGTATTTTATCGCAGCAATGAGAAAAGTAACGAATTGTCTTAGGTGAGGGGTCTGAGACTGTATGAACTTTCAGACTTCCCTAAACTGAAAAGACTTTCAAGTCCTGCCTTGTTTCATTTTAGTGGGCTGGGGCTATCATTCAGTGGTAGAGCACTTGCCAAGTATGCACAAAGCCCTGAGTTCAATTCCCAGAAAAGCACACACACACACACACACACACACACACACACACACACACACACCACCACCACCACCACCATAAAAAAAGAAAAAGACTATATTTTAAAATAAAATTTCAAAACTAAGCATGGTGGTATAGGCTTGTAATCCCAAGACTCAGGATACTGAGGCAGGAGGATTACAACTTGGGGCCAACTAGGACTACACAGTAAGATCTTACCTTAAAATAAAAATGATAGTGCTGGGCAATGGTGGAGTACGCCTTTAATCCCAGCACTCAGGAGGCAGAGCCAAGCAAATCTCTGATTTCCAGGCCAGCCTGGTCTACAGAGTGAGTTCCAGGACAGCCAGGGCTACACAGAGAAACCCTGCCTCAAAACAAACAACAACAAAATAAATAAGTAAAATTTAAAAAATGAAAGCAATAAAAACTTCAGTCCTTCTCCCAGAAAAGGGCTTGGCCCAAGCTCACCTTCCTTTTTCTGTGTGTGTGCATATCTTGGAGCCAAGATTGCAGTGAGCTAACAGGACCTGCACTATGTTGTAAGGGTCAGTGTGCATATAATACCCCTGAGATAGACTCTAGACAGTACATTTGCATTCAACTTCTAGAACCCTTCTTCTTCATTGTCTGATTATTATTATTGTCATCACTATCACTGGAATCAGGTTTTGGGAAATACAGTTGTGATCAAGATGTGTTGTAGCTCACTGAAGATAATAGATTATGCTAAAAATGTTTATTGAGGCTGCCAAAATCAGAACCCCAGATGGTCTGGAAGGAAATGAAGCAGATTCCCAAAGTTAGTTCATTTGCTCACTTGTTCATTTCTTCCTTCCTCCTTCCTTCCTTCCCT
>NW_026737649.1:0-35272 GCF_949786415.1 Peromyscus eremicus | reverse complement strand
ACCAGAAACTGCATGGCATTCAACTCCGTTTAGGACTGGGAAACAAACGCTAGCTCGCCTTGCAAGAAACACACTCTGCTTTTGAGAAAACAGCACTCTTCTACTCTCCTGTGTTTCCTATAGGGCCAGAACAGTGAGCTTGCTCAGAACAAAAGAACTGTGCTTCCTACACACACGGGGCATATCTAGTTCAACTCTGCTTAGGAAACTGACAAGAACAGTAGCTTCTCTTCAGTCCAATACACTGTACATGCTGGGAACAGACGCGAGTGCTATTTGCACTGTGTATGGCAATGGGAGCGCAATAGTGACTCTTCTTAGCAGAAAACAACTCTTGCTCGTAGGACCAGAAACTGCATGGGATTCAACTCCGTTTAGGACTGGGAAACAAACGCTAGCTCGCCTTGCAAGAAACACACTCTGCTTTGAGAAAACAGCACTCTTCTACTCTCCTGTGTTTCCTATAGGGCCAGAACAGTGAGCTTGCTCAGAACAAAAGAATTGTGCTTCCTACACACACGGGGCATATCTAGTTCAACTCTGCTTAGGAAACTGACAAGAACAGTAGCTTCTCTTCAGTCCAATACACTGTACTTGCTGGGAACAGACGCGAGTGCTATTTGCACTGTGTATGGCAATGGGAGCGCAATAGTGACTCTTCTTAGCAGAAAACAACTCTTGCTCGTAGGACCAGAAACTGCATGGGATTCAACTCCGTTTAGGACTGGGAAACAAACGCTAGCTCGCCTTGCAAGAAACACACTCTGCTTTTGAGAAAACAGCACTCTTCTACTCTCCTGTGTTTCCTATAGGGCCAGAACATTGAGCTTGCTCAGAACAAAAAAACTGTGCTTCCTACACACACGGGGCATATCTAGTTCAACTCTGCTTAGGAAACTGACAAGAACAGTAGCTTCTCTTCTGTCCAATACACTGCACTTGCTGGGAATAGACGCGAGTGCTATTTGCACTGTGTATGGTAATGGGAGCGCAATAGTGACTCTTCTTAGCAGAAAACAACTCTTGCTCGTTGGACCAGAAACTGCATGGGATTCAACTCCGTTTAGGAGTGGGAAACAAACGCTAGCTCGCCTTGCAAGAAACACACTCTGCTTTTGAGAAAACAGCACTCTTCTACTCTCCTGTGTTTCCTATAGGACCAGAACAGTGAGCTTGCTCAGAACAAAAGAACTGTGCTTCCTACACACACGGGGCATATCTAGTTCAACTCTGCTTAGGAAACTGACAAGATCAGTAGCTTCTCTTCAGTCCAATACACTGTACTTGCTGGGAACAGACGCGAGTGCTATTTGCACTGTGTATGGCAATGGGAGCGCAATAGTGACTCTTCTTAGCAGAAAACAACTCTTGCTCGTAGGACCAGAAACTGCATGGGATTCAACTCCGTTTAGGACTGGGAAACAAACGCTAGCTCGCCTTGCAAGAAACACACTCTGCTTTTGAGAAAACAGCACTCTTCTACTCTCCTGTGTTTCCTATAGGGCCAGAACAGTGAGCTTGCTCAGAACAAAAGAATTGTGCTTCCTACACACACGGGGCATATCTAGTTCAACTCTGCTTAGGAAACTGACAAGAACAGTAGCTTCTCTTCAGTCCAATACACTGTACTTGCTGGGAACAGACGCGAGTGCTATTTGCACTGTGTATGGCAATGGGAGCGCAATAGTGACTCTTCTTAGCAGAAAACAACTCTTGCTCGTAGGACCAGAAACTGCATGGGATTCAACTCCGTTTAGGACTGGGAAACAAACGCTAGCTCGCCTTGCAAGAAACACACTCTGCTTTTGAGAAAACAGCACTCTTCTACTCTCCTGTGTTTCCTATAGGGCCAGAACAGTGAGCTTGCTCAGAACAAAAGAATTGTGCTTCCTACACACACGGGGCATATCTAGTTCAACTCTGCTTAGGAAACTGACAAGAACAGTAGCTTCTCTTCAGTCCAATACACTGTACTTGCTGGGAACAGACGCGAGTGCTATTTGCACTGTGTATGGCAATGGGAGCGCAATAGTGACTCTTCTTAGCAGAAAACAACTCTTGCTCGTAGGACCAGAAACTGCATGGGATTCAACTCCGTTTAGGACTGGGAAACAAACGCTAGCTCGCCTTGCAAGAAACACACTCTGCTTTTGAGAAAACAGCACTCTTCTACTCTCCTGTGTTTCCTATAGGGCCAGAACAGTGAGCTTGCTCAGAACAAAAGAATTGTGCTTCCTACACACACGGGGCATATCTAGTTCAACTCTGCTTAGGAAACTGACAAGAACAGTAGCTTCTCTTCAGTCCAATACACTGTACTTGCTGGGAACAGACGCGAGTGCTATTTGCACTGTGTATGGCAATGGGAGCGCAATAGTGACTCTTCTTAGCAGAAAACAACTCTTGCTCGTAGGACCAGAAACTGCATGGGATTCAACTCCGTTTAGGACTGGGAAACAAACGCTAGCTCGCCTTGCAAGAAACACACTCTGCTTTTGAGAAAACAGCACTCTTCTACTCTCCTGTGTTTCCTATAGGGCCAGAACAGTGAGCTTGCTCAGAACAAAAGAACTGTGCTTCCTACACACACGGGGCATATCTAGTTCAACTCTGCTTAGGAAACTGACAAGAACAGTAGCTTCTCTTCAGTCCAATACACTGTACTTGCTGGGAACAGACGCGAGTGCTATTTGCACTGTGTATGGCAATGGGAGCGCAATAGTGACTCTTCTTAGCAGAAAACAACTCTTGCTCGTAGGACCAGAAACTGCATGGGATTCAACTCCGTTTAGGACTGGGAAACAAACGCTAGCTCGCCTTGCAAGAAACACACTCTGCTTTTGAGAAAACAGCACTCTTCTACTCTCATGTGTTTCCTATAGGGCCAGAACATTGAGCTTGCTCAGAACAAAAGAACTGTGCTTCCTACACACACGGGGCATATCTAGTTCAACTCTGCTTAGGAAACTGACAAGAACAGTAGCTTCTCTTCAGTCCAATACACTGTACTTGCTGGGAACAGACGCGAGTGCTATTTGCACTGTGTATGGCAATGGGAGCGCAATAGTGACTCTTCTTAGCAGAAAACAACTCTTGCTCGTAGGACCAGAAACTGCATGGGATTCAACTCCGTTTAGGACTGGGAAACAAACGCTAGCTCGCCTTGCAAGAAACACACTCTGCTTTTGAGAAAACAGCACTCTTCTACTCTCCTGTGTTTCCTATTGGACCAGAACAGTGAGCTTGCTCAGAACAAAAGAACTGTGCTTCCTACACACACGGGGCATATCTAGTTCAACTCTGCTTAGGAAACTGACAAGAACAGTAGCTTCTCTTCAGTCCAATACACTGTACTTGCTGGGAACAGACGCGAGTGCTATTTGCACTGTGTATGGCAATGGGAGCGCAATAGTGACTCTTCTTAGCAGAAAACAACTCTTGCTCGTAGGAGCAGAAACTGCATGGGATTCAACTCTGTTTAGGACTGGGAAACAAACGCTAGCTCGCCTTGCAAGAAACACACTCTGCTTTTGAGAAAACAGCACTCTTCTACTCTCCTGTGTTTCCTATAGGGCCAGAACATTGAGCTTGCTCAGAACAAAAGAACTGTGCTTCCTACACACACGGGGCATATCTAGTTCAACTCTGCTTAGGAAACTGACAAGAACAGTAGCTTCTCTTCAGTCCAATACACTGTACTTGCTGGGAACAGACGCGAGTGCTATTTGCACTGCGTATGGCAATGGGAGCGCAATAGTGACTCTTCTTAGCAGAAAACAACTCTTGCTCGCAGGACCAGAAACTGCATGGGATTCAACTCCGTTTAGGACTGGGAAACAAACGCTAGCTCGCCTTGCAAGAAACACACTCTGCTTTTGAGAAAACAGCACTCTTCTACTCTCCTGTGTTTCCTATAGGACCAGAACAGTGAGCTTGCTCAGAACAAAAGAACTGTGCTTCCTACACACACGGGGCATATCTAGTTCAACTCTGCTTAGGAAACTGACAAGAACAGTAGCTTCTCTTCAGTCCAATACACTGTACTTGCTGGGAACAGACGCGAGTGCTATTTGCACTGTGTATGGCAATGGGAGCGCAATAGTGACTCTTCTTAGCAGAAAACAACTCTTGCTCGTAGGACCAGAAACTGCATGGGATTCAACTCCGTTTAGGACTGGGAAACAAACGCTAGCTCGCCTTGCAAGAAACACACTCTGCTTTTGAGAAAACAGCACTCTTCTACTCTCCTGTGTTTCCTCTAGGGCCAGAACAGTGAGCTTGCTCAGAACAAAAGAACTGTGCTTCCTACACACACGGGGCATATCTAGTTCAACTCTGCTTAGGAAACTGACAAGAACAGTAGCTTCTCTTCAGTCCAATACACTGTACTTGCTGGGAACAGACACAAGTGCTATTTGCACTGTGTATGGCAATGGGAGCGCAATAGTGACTCTTCTTAGCAGAAAACAACTCTTGCTCGTAGGACCAGAAACTGCATGGGATTCAACTCCGTTTAGGACTGGGAAACAAACGCTAGCTCGCCTTGCAAGAAACACACTCTGCTTTTGAGAAAACAGCACTCTTCTACTCTCCTGTGTTTCCTATAGGACCAGAACAGTGAGCTTGCTCAGAACAAAAGAACTGTGCTTCCTACACACACGGGGCATATCTAGTTCAACTCTGCTTAGGAAACTGACAAGAACGGTAGCTTCTCTTCATTCCAATACACTGTACTTGCTGGGAACAGACGCGAGTGCTATTTGCACTGTGTATGGCAATGGGAGCGCAATAGTGACTCTTCTTAGCAGAAAACAACTCTTGCTCGTAGGACCAGAAACTGCATGGGATTCAACTCCGTTTAGGACTGGGAAACAAACGCTAGCTCGCCTTGCAAGAAACACACTCTGCTTTTGAGAAAACAGCACTCTTCTACTCTCCTGTGTTTCCTATAGGGCCAGAACAGTGAGCTTGCTCAGAACAAAAGAACTGTGCTTCCTACACACACGGGGCATATCTAGTTCAACTCTGCTTAGGAAACTGACAAGAACAGTAGCTTCTCTTCAGTCCAATACACTGTACTTGCTGGGAACAGACGCGAGTGCTATTTGCACTGTGTATGGCAATGGGAGCGCAATAGTGACTCTTCTTAGCAGAAAACAACTCTTGCTCGTAGGACCAGAAACTGCATGGCATTCAACTCCGTTTAGGACTGGGAAACAAACGCTAGCTCGCCTTGCAAGAAACACACTCTGCTTTTGAGAAAACAGCACTCTTCTACTCTCCTGTGTTTCCTATAGGGCCAGAACAGTGAGCTTGCTCAGAACAAAAGAACTGTGCTTCCTACACACACGGGGCATATCTAGTTCAACTCTGCTTAGGAAACTGACAAGAACAGTAGCTTCTCTTCAGTCCAATACACTGTACTTGCTGGGAACAGACGCGAGAGCTATTTGCACTGTGTATGGCAATGGGAGCGCAATAGTGACTCTTCTTAGCAGAAAACAACTCTTGCTCGTAGGACCAGAAACTGCATGGGATTCAACTCCGTTTAGGACTGGGAAACAAACGCTAGCTCGCCTTGCAAGAAACACACTCTGCTTTTGAGAAAACAGCACTCTTCTACTCTCCTGTGTTTCCTATAGGGCCAGAACAGTGAGCTTGCTCAGAACAAAAGAACTGTGCTTCCTACACACACGGGGCATATCTAGTTCAACTCTGCTTAGGAAACTGACAAGAACAGTAGCTTCTCTTCAGTCCAATACACTGTACATGCTGGGAACAGACGCGAGTGCTATTTGCACTGTGTATGGCAATGGGAGCGCAATAGTGACTCTTCTTAGCAGAAAACAACTCTTGCTCGTAGGACCAGAAACTGCATGGGATTCAACTCCGTTTAGGACTGGGAAACAAACGCTAGCTCGCCTTGCAAGAAACACACTCTGCTTTTGAGAAAACAGCACTCTTCTACTCTCCTGTGTTTCCTATAGGGCCAGAACAGTGAGCTTGCTCAGAACAAAAGAATTGTGCTTCCTACACACACGGGGCATATCTAGTTCAACTCTGCTTAGGAAACTGACAAGAACAGTAGCTTCTCTTCAGTCCAATACACTGTACTTGCTGGGAACAGACGCGAGTGCTATTTGCACTGTGTATGGCAATGGGAGCGCAATAGTGACTCTTCTTAGCAGAAAACAACTCTTGCTCGTAGGACCAGAAACTGCATGGGATTCAACTCCGTTTAGGACTGGGAAACAAACGCTAGCTCGCCTTGCAAGAAACACACTCTGCTTTTGAGAAAACAGCACTCTTCTACTCTCCTGTGTTTCCTATAGGGCCAGAACATTGAGCTTGCTCAGAACAAAAAAACTGTGCTTCCTACACACACGGGGCATATCTAGTTCAACTCTGCTTAGGAAACTGACAAGAACAGTAGCTTCTCTTCTGTCCAATACACTGCACTTGCTGGGAATAGACGCGAGTGCTATTTGCACTGTGTATGGTAATGGGAGCGCAATAGTGACTCTTCTTAGCAGAAAACAACTCTTGCTCGTTGGACCAGAAACTGCATGGGATTCAACTCCGTTTAGGAGTGGGAAACAAACGCTAGCTCGCCTTGCAAGAAACACACTCTGCTTTTGAGAAAACAGCACTCTTCTACTCTCCTGTGTTTCCTATAGGACCAGAACAGTGAGCTTGCTCAGAACAAAAGAACTGTGCTTCCTACACACACGGGGCATATCTAGTTCAACTCTGCTTAGGAAACTGACAAGATCAGTAGCTTCTCTTCAGTCCAATACACTGTACTTGCTGGGAACAGACGCGAGTGCTATTTGCACTGTGTATGGCAATGGGAGCGCAATAGTGACTCTTCTTAGCAGAAAACAACTCTTGCTCGTAGGACCAGAAACTGCATGGGATTCAACTCCGTTTAGGACTGGGAAACAAACGCTAGCTCGCCTTGCAAGAAACACACTCTGCTTTTGAGAAAACAGCACTCTTCTACTCTCCTGTGTTTCCTATAGGGCCAGAACAGTGAGCTTGCTCAGAACAAAAGAATTGTGCTTCCTACACACACGGGGCATATCTAGTTCAACTCTGCTTAGGAAACTGACAAGAACAGTAGCTTCTCTTCAGTCCAATACACTGTACTTGCTGGGAACAGACGCGAGTGCTATTTGCACTGTGTATGGCAATGGGAGCGCAATAGTGACTCTTCTTAGCAGAAAACAACTCTTGCTCGTAGGACCAGAAACTGCATGGGATTCAACTCCGTTTAGGACTGGGAAACAAACGCTAGCTCGCCTTGCAAGAAACACACTCTGCTTTTGAGAAAACAGCACTCTTCTACTCTCCTGTGTTTCCTATAGGGCCAGAACAGTGAGCTTGCTCAGAACAAAAGAACTGTGCTTCCTACACACACGGGGCATATCTAGTTCAACTCTGCTTAGGAAACTGACAAGAACAGTAGCTTCTCTTCAGTCCAATACACTGTCCTTGCTGGGAACAGACGCGAGTGCTATTTGCACTGTGTATGGCAATGGGAGCGCAATAGTGACTCTTCTTAGCAGAAAACAACTCTTGCTCGTAGGACCAGAAACTGCATGGCATTCAACTCCGTTTAGGACTGGGAAACAAACGCTAGCTCGCCTTGCAAGAAACACACTCTGCTTTTGAGAAAACAGCACTCTTCTACTCTCCTGTGTTTCCTATAGGGCCAGAACAGTGAGCTTGCTCAGAACAAAAGAACTGTGCTTCCTACACACACGGGGCATATCTAGTTCAACTCTGCTTAGGAAACTGACAAGAACAGTAGCTTCTCTTCAGTCCAATACACTGTACTTGCTGGGAACAGACGCGAGTGCTATTTGCACTGTGTATGGCAATGGGAGCCCAATAGTGACTCTTCTTAGCAGAAAACAACTCTTGCTCGTAGGACCAGAAACTGCATGGGATTCAACTCCGTTTAGGACTGGGAAACAAACGCTAGCTCGCCTTGCAAGAAACACACTCTGCTTTTGAGAAAACAGCACTCTTCTACTCTCCTGTGTTTCCTATAGGGCCAGAACAGTGAGCTTGCTCAGAACAAAAGAACTGTGCTTCCTACACACACGGGGCATATCTAGTTCAACTCTGCTTAGGAAACTGACAAGAACAGTAGCTTCTCTTCAGTCCAATACACTGTCCTTGCTGGGAACAGACGCGAGTGCTATTTGCACTGTGTATGGCAATGGGAGCGCAATAGTGACTCTTCTTAGCAGAAAACAACTCTTGCTCGTAGGACCAGAAACTGCATGGGATTCAACTCCGTTTAGGACTGGGAAACAAACGCTAGCTCGCCTTGCAAGAAACACACTCTGCTTTTGAGAAAACAGCACTCTTCTACTCTCCTGTGTTTCCTATAGGGCCAGAACATTGAGCTTGCTCAGAACAAAAAAACTGTGCTTCCTACACACACGGGGCATATCTAGTTCAACTCTGCTTAGGAAACTGACAAGAACAGTAGCTTCTCTTCAGTCCAATACACTGTACTTGCTGGGAACAGACGCGAGTGCTATTTGCACTGTGTATGGCAATGGGAGCGCAATAGTGACTCTTCTTAGCAGAAAACAACTCTTGCTCGTAGGACCAGAAACTGCATGGCATTCAACTCCGTTTAGGACTGGGAAACAAACGCTAGCTCGCCTTGCAAGAAACACACTCTGCTTTTGAGAAAACAGCACTCTTCTACTCTCCTGTGTTTCCTATAGGGCCAGAACAGTGAGCTTGCTCAGAACAAAAGAACTGTGCTTCCTACACACACGGGGCATATCTAGTTCAACTCTGCTTAGGAAACTGACAAGAACAGTAGCTTCTCTTCAGTCCAATACACTGTACATGCTGGGAACAGACGCGAGTGCTATTTGCACTGTGTATGGCAATGGGAGCGCAATAGTGACTCTTCTTAGCAGAAAACAACTCTTGCTCGTAGGACCAGAAACTGCATGGGATTCAACTCCGTTTAGGACTGGGAAACAAACGCTAGCTCGCCTTGCAAGAAACACACTCTGCTTTTGAGAAAACAGCACTCTTCTACTCTCCTGTGTTTCCTATAGGGCCAGAACAGTGAGCTTGCTCAGAACAAAAGAAATGTGCTTCCTACACACACGGGGCATATCTAGTTCAACTCTGCTTAGGAAACTGACAAGAACAGTAGCTTCTCTTCAGTCCAATACACTGTACTTGCTGGGAACAGACGCGAGTGCTATTTGCACTGTGTATGGCAATGGGAGCGCAATAGTGACTCTTCTTAGCAGAAAACAACTCTTGCTCGTAGGACCAGAAACTGCATGGGATTCAACTCCGTTTAGGACTGGGAAACAAACGCTAGCTCGCCTTGCAAGAAACACACTCTGCTTTTGAGAAAACAGCACTCTTCTACTCTCCTGTGTTTCCTATAGGGCCAGAACATTGAGCTTGCTCAGAACAAAAAAACTGTGCTTCCTACACACACGGGGCATATCTAGTTCAACTCTGCTTAGGAAACTGACAAGAACAGTAGCTTCTCTTCTGTCCAATACACTGCACTTGCTGGGAATAGACGCGAGTGCTATTTGCACTGTGTATGGTAATGGGAGCGCAATAGTGACTCTTCTTAGCAGAAAACAACTCTTGCTCGTTGGACCAGAAACTGCATGGGATTCAACTCCGTTTAGGAGTGGGAAACAAACGCTAGCTCGCCTTGCAAGAAACACACTCTGCTTTTGAGAAAACAGCACTCTTCTACTCTCCTGTGTTTCCTATAGGACCAGAACAGTGAGCTTGCTCAGAACAAAAGAACTGTGCTTCCTACACACACGGGGCATATCTAGTTCAACTCTGCTTAGGAAACTGACAAGATCAGTAGCTTCTCTTCAGTCCAATACACTGTACTTGCTGGGAACAGACGCGAGTGCTATTTGCACTGTGTATGGCAATGGGAGCGCAATAGTGACTCTTCTTAGCAGAAAACAACTCTTGCTCGTAGGACCAGAAACTGCATGGGATTCAACTCCGTTTAGGACTGGGAAACAAACGCTAGCTCGCCTTGCAAGAAACACACTCTGCTTTTGAGAAAACAGCACTCTTCTACTCTCCTGTGTTTCCTATAGGGCCAGAACAGTGAGCTTGCTCAGAACAAAAGAATTGTGCTTCCTACACACACGGGGCATATCTAGTTCAACTCTGCTTAGGAAACTGACAAGAACAGTAGCTTCTCTTCAGTCCAATACACTGTACTTGCTGGGAACAGACGCGAGTGCTATTTGCACTGTGTATGGCAATGGGAGCGCAATAGTGACTCTTCTTAGCAGAAAACAACTCTTGCTCGTAGGACCAGAAACTGCATGGGATTCAACTCCGTTTAGGACTGGGAAACAAACGCTAGCTCGCCTTGCAAGAAACACACTCTGCTTTTGAGAAAACAGCACTCTTCTACTCTCCTGTGTTTCCTATAGGGCCAGAACAGTGAGCTTGCTCAGAACAAAAGAACTGTGCTTCCTACACACACGGGGCATATCTAGTTCAACTCTGCTTAGGAAACTGACAAGAACAGTAGCTTCTCTTCAGTCCAATACACTGTCCTTGCTGGGAACAGACGCGAGTGCTATTTGCACTGTGTATGGCAATGGGAGCGCAATAGTGACTCTTCTTAGCAGAAAACAACTCTTGCTCGTAGGACCAGAAACTGCATGGCATTCAACTCCGTTTAGGACTGGGAAACAAACGCTAGCTCGCCTTGCAAGAAACACACTCTGCTTTTGAGAAAACAGCACTCTTCTACTCTCCTGTGTTTCCTATAGGGCCAGAACAGTGAGCTTGCTCAGAACAAAAGAACTGTGCTTCCTACACACACGGGGCATATCTAGTTCAACTCTGCTTAGGAAACTGACAAGAACAGTAGCTTCTCTTCAGTCCAATACACTGTACTTGCTGGGAACAGACGCGAGTGCTATTTGCACTGTGTATGGCAATGGGAGCCCAATAGTGACTCTTCTTAGCAGAAAACAACTCTTGCTCGTAGGACCAGAAACTGCATGGGATTCAACTCCGTTTAGGACTGGGAAACAAACGCTAGCTCGCCTTGCAAGAAACACACTCTGCTTTTGAGAAAACAGCACTCTTCTACTCTCCTGTGTTTCCTATAGGGCCAGAACAGTGAGCTTGCTCAGAACAAAAGAACTGTGCTTCCTACACACACGGGGCATATCTAGTTCAACTCTGCTTAGGAAACTGACTAGAACAGTAGCTTCTCTTCAGTCCAATACACTGTCCTTGCTGGGAACAGACGCGAGTGCTATTTGCACTGTGTATGGCAATGGGAGCGCAATAGTGACTCTTCTTAGCAGAAAACAACTCTTGCTCGTAGGACCAGAAACTGCATGGGATTCAACTCCGTTTAGGACTGGGAAACAAACGCTAGCTCGCCTTGCAAGAAACACACTCTGCTTTTGAGAAAACAGCACTCTTCTACTCTCCTGTGTTTCCTATAGGGCCAGAACATTGAGCTTGCTCAGAACAAAAAAACTGTGCTTCCTACACACACGGGGCATATCTAGTTCAACTCTGCTTAGGAAACTGACAAGAACAGTAGCTTCTCTTCAGTCCAATACACTGTACTTGCTGGGAACAGACGCGAGTGCTATTTGCACTGTGTATGGCAATGGGAGCGCAATAGTGACTCTTCTTAGCAGAAAACAACTCTTGCTCGTAGGACCAGAAACTGCATGGCATTCAACTCCGTTTAGGACTGGGAAACAAACGCTAGCTCGCCTTGCAAGAAACACACTCTGCTTTTGAGAAAACAGCACTCTTCTACTCTCCTGTGTTTCCTATAGGGCCAGAACAGTGAGCTTGCTCAGAACAAAAGAACTGTGCTTCCTACACACACGGGGCATATCTAGTTCAACTCTGCTTAGGAAACTGACAAGAACAGTAGCTTCTCTTCAGTCCAATACACTGTACATGCTGGGAACAGACGCGAGTGCTATTTGCACTGTGTATGGCAATGGGAGCGCAATAGTGACTCTTCTTAGCAGAAAACAACTCTTGCTCGTAGGACCAGAAACTGCATGGGATTCAACTCCGTTTAGGACTGGGAAACAAACGCTAGCTCGCCTTGCAAGAAACACACTCTGCTTTTGAGAAAACAGCACTCTTCTACTCTCCTGTGTTTCCTATAGGGCCAGAACAGTGAGCTTGCTCAGAACAAAAGAAATGTGCTTCCTACACACACGGGGCATATCTAGTTCAACTCTGCTTAGGAAACTGACAAGAACAGTAGCTTCTCTTCAGTCCAATACACTGTACTTGCTGGGAACAGACGCGAGTGCTATTTGCACTGTGTATGGCAATGGGAGCGCAATAGTGACTCTTCTTAGCAGAAAACAACTCTTGCTCGTAGGACCAGAAACTGCATGGGATTCAACTCCGTTTAGGACTGGGAAACAAACGCTAGCTCGCCTTGCAAGAAACACACTCTGCTTTTGAGAAAACAGCACTCTTCTACTCTCCTGTGTTTCCTATAGGGCCAGAACATTGAGCTTGCTCAGAACAAAAAAACTGTGCTTCCTACACACACGGGGCATATCTAGTTCAACTCTGCTTAGGAAACTGACAAGAACAGTAGCTTCTCTTCTGTCCAATACACTGCACTTGCTGGGAATAGACGCGAGTGCTATTTGCACTGTGTATGGTAATGGGAGCGCAATAGTGACTCTTCTTAGCAGAAAACAACTCTTGCTCGTTGGACCAGAAACTGCATGGGATTCAACTCCGTTTAGGAGTGGGAAACAAACGCTAGCTCGCCTTGCAAGAAACACACTCTGCTTTTGAGAAAACAGCACTCTTCTACTCTCCTGTGTTTCCTATAGGACCAGAACAGTGAGCTTGCTCAGAACAAAAGAACTGTGCTTCCTACACACACGGGGCATATCTAGTTCAACTCTGCTTAGGAAACTGACAAGATCAGTAGCTTCTCTTCAGTCCAATACACTGTACTTGCTGGGAACAGACGCGAGTGCTATTTGCACTGTGTATGGCAATGGGAGCGCAATAGTGACTCTTCTTAGCAGAAAACAACTCTTGCTCGTAGGACCAGAAACTGCATGGGATTCAACTCCGTTTAGGACTGGGAAACAAACGCTAGCTCGCCTTGCAAGAAACACACTCTGCTTTTGAGAAAACAGCACTCTTCTACTCTCCTGTGTTTCCTATAGGGCCAGAACAGTGAGCTTGCTCAGAACAAAAGAACTGTGCTTCCTACACACACGGGGCATATCTAGTTCAACTCTGCTTAGGAAACTGACAAGAACAGTAGCTTCTCTTCAGTCCAATACACTGTACTTGCTGGGAACAGACGCGAGTGCTATTTGCACTGTGTATGGCAATGGGAGCGCAATAGTGACTCTTCTTAGCAGAAAACAACTCTTGCTCGTAGGACCAGAAACTGCATGGGATTCAACTCCGTTTAGGACTGGGAAACAAACGCTAGCTCGCCTTGCAAGAAACACACTCTGCTTTTGAGAAAACAGCACTCTTCTACTCTCATGTGTTTCCTATAGGGCCAGAACATTGAGCTTGCTCAGAACAAAAGAACTGTGCTTCCTACACACACGGGGCATATCTAGTTCAACTCTGCTTAGGAAACTGACAAGAACAGTAGCTTCTCTTCAGTCCAATACACTGTACTTGCTGGGAACAGACGCGAGTGCTATTTGCACTGTGTATGGCAATGGGAGCGCAATAGTGACTCTTCTTAGCAGAAAACAACTCTTGCTCGTAGGACCAGAAACTGCATGGCATTCAACTCCGTTTAGGACTGGGAAACAAACGCTAGCTCGCCTTGCAAGAAACACACTCTGCTTTTGAGAAAACAGCACTCTTCTACTCTCCTGTGTTTCCTATAGGGCCAGAACAGTGAGCTTGCTCAGAACAAAAGAACTGTGCTTCCTACACACACGGGGCATATCTAGTTCAACTCTGCTTAGGAAACTGACAAGAACAGTAGCTTCTCTTCAGTCCAATACACTGTACATGCTGGGAACAGACGCGAGTGCTATTTGCACTGTGTATGGCAATGGGAGCGCAATAGTGACTCTTCTTAGCAGAAAACAACTCTTGCTCGTAGGACCAGAAACTGCATGGGATTCAACTCCGTTTAGGACTGGGAAACAAACGCTAGCTCGCCTTGCAAGAAACACACTCTGCTTTTGAGAAAACAGCACTCTTCTACTCTCCTGTGTTTCCTATAGGGCCAGAACAGTGAGCTTGCTCAGAACAAAAGAATTGTGCTTCCTACACACACGGGGCATATCTAGTTCAACTCTGCTTAGGAAACTGACAAGAACAGTAGCTTCTCTTCAGTCCAATACACTGTACTTGCTGGGAACAGACGCGAGTGCTATTTGCACTGTGTATGGCAATGGGAGCGCAATAGTGACTCTTCTTAGCAGAAAACAACTCTTGCTCGTAGGACCAGAAACTGCATGGGATTCAACTCCGTTTAGGACTGGGAAACAAACGCTAGCTCGCCTTGCAAGAAACACACTCTGCTTTTGAGAAAACAGCACTCTTCTACTCTCCTGTGTTTCCTATAGGGCCAGAACATTGAGCTTGCTCAGAACAAAAAAACTGTGCTTCCTACACACACGGGGCATATCTAGTTCAACTCTGCTTAGGAAACTGACAAGAACAGTAGCTTCTCTTCTGTCCAATACACTGCACTTGCTGGGAATAGACGCGAGTGCTATTTGCACTGTGTATGGTAATGGGAGCGCAATAGTGACTCTTCTTAGCAGAAAACAACTCTTGCTCGTTGGACCAGAAACTGCATGGGATTCAACTCCGTTTAGGAGTGGGAAACAAACGCTAGCTCGCCTTGCAAGAAACACACTCTGCTTTTGAGAAAACAGCACTCTTCTACTCTCCTGTGTTTCCTATAGGACCAGAACAGTGAGCTTGCTCAGAACAAAAGAACTGTGCTTCCTACACACACGGGGCATATCTAGTTCAACTCTGCTTAGGAAACTGACAAGATCAGTAGCTTCTCTTCAGTCCAATACACTGTACTTGCTGGGAACAGACGCGAGTGCTATTTGCACTGTGTATGGCAATGGGAGCGCAATAGTGACTCTTCTTAGCAGAAAACAACTCTTGCTCGTAGGACCAGAAACTGCATGGGATTCAACTCCGTTTAGGACTGGGAAACAAACGCTAGCTCGCCTTGCAAGAAACACACTCTGCTTTTGAGAAAACAGCACTCTTCTACTCTCCTGTGTTTCCTATAGGGCCAGAACAGTGAGCTTGCTCAGAACAAAAGAATTGTGCTTCCTACACACACGGGGCATATCTAGTTCAACTCTGCTTAGGAAACTGACAAGAACAGTAGCTTCTCTTCAGTCCAATACACTGTACTTGCTGGGAACAGACGCGAGTGCTATTTGCACTGTGTATGGCAATGGGAGCGCAATAGTGACTCTTCTTAGCAGAAAACAACTCTTGCTCGTAGGACCAGAAACTGCATGGGATTCAACTCCGTTTAGGACTGGGAAACAAACGCTAGCTCGCCTTGCAAGAAACACACTCTGCTTTTGAGAAAACAGCACTCTTCTACTCTCCTGTGTTTCCTATAGGGCCAGAACAGTGAGCTTGCTCAGAACAAAAGAATTGTGCTTCCTACACACACGGGGCATATCTAGTTCAACTCTGCTTAGGAAACTGACAAGAACAGTAGCTTCTCTTCAGTCCAATACACTGTACTTGCTGGGAACAGACGCGAGTGCTATTTGCACTGTGTATGGCAATGGGAGCGCAATAGTGACTCTTCTTAGCAGAAAACAACTCTTGCTCGTAGGACCAGAAACTGCATGGGATTCAACTCCGTTTAGGACTGGGAAACAAACGCTAGCTCGCCTTGCAAGAAACACACTCTGCTTTTGAGAAAACAGCACTCTTCTACTCTCCTGTGTTTCCTATAGGGCCAGAACAGTGAGCTTGCTCAGAACAAAAGAATTGTGCTTCCTACACACACGGGGCATATCTAGTTCAACTCTGCTTAGGAAACTGACAAGAACAGTAGCTTCTCTTCAGTCCAATACACTGTACTTGCTGGGAACAGACGCGAGTGCTATTTGCACTGTGTATGGCAATGGGAGCGCAATAGTGACTCTTCTTAGCAGAAAACAACTCTTGCTCGTAGGACCAGAAACTGCATGGGATTCAACTCCGTTTAGGACTGGGAAACAAACGCTAGCTCGCCTTGCAAGAAACACACTCTGCTTTTGAGAAAACAGCACTCTTCTACTCTCCTGTGTTTCCTATAGGGCCAGAACAGTGAGCTTGCTCAGAACAAAAGAACTGTGCTTCCTACACACACGGGGCATATCTAGTTCAACTCTGCTTAGGAAACTGACAAGAACAGTAGCTTCTCTTCAGTCCAATACACTGTACTTGCTGGGAACAGACGCGAGTGCTATTTGCACTGTGTATGGCAATGGGAGCGCAATAGTGACTCTTCTTAGCAGAAAACAACTCTTGCTCGTAGGACCAGAAACTGCATGGGATTCAACTCCGTTTAGGACTGGGAAACAAACGCTAGCTCGCCTTGCAAGAAACACACTCTGCTTTTGAGAAAACAGCACTCTTCTACTCTCCTGTGTTTCCTATAGGGCCAGAACATTGAGCTTGCTCAGAACAAAAGAACTGTGCTTCCTACACACACGGGGCATATCTAGTTCAACTCTGCTTAGGAAACTGACAAGAACGGTAGCTTCTCTTCATTCCAATACACTGTACTTGCTGGGAACAGACGCGAGTGCTATTTGCACTGTGTATGGCAATGGGAGCGCAATAGTGACTCTTCTTAGCAGAAAACAACTCTTGCTCGTAGGACCAGAAACTGCATGGGATTCAACTCCGTTTAGGACTGGGAAACAAACGCTAGCTCGCCTTGCAAGAAACACACTCTGCTTTTGAGAAAACAGCACTCTTCTACTCTCCTGTGTTTCCTATAGGGCCAGAACAGTGAGCTTGCTCAGAACAAAAGAACTGTGCTTCCTACACACACGGGGCATATCTAGTTCAACTCTGCTTAGGAAACTGACAAGAACAGTAGCTTCTCTTCAGTCCAATACACTGTACTTGCTGGGAACAGACGCGAGTGCTATTTGCACTGTGTATGGCAATGGGAGCGCAATAGTGACTCTTCTTAGCAGAAAACAACTCTTGCTCGTAGGACCAGAAACTGCATGGCATTCAACTCCGTTTAGGACTGGGAAACAAACGCTAGCTCGCCTTGCAAGAAACACACTCTGCTTTTGAGAAAACAGCACTCTTCTACTCTCCTGTGTTTCCTATAGGGCCAGAACAGTGAGCTTGCTCAGAACAAAAGAACTGTGCTTCCTACACACACGGGGCATATCTAGTTCAACTCTGCTTAGGAAACTGACAAGAACAGTAGCTTCTCTTCAGTCCAATACACTGTACATGCTGGGAACAGACGCGAGTGCTATTTGCACTGTGTATGGCAATGGGAGCGCAATAGTGACTCTTCTTAGCAGAAAACAACTCTTGCTCGTAGGACCAGAAACTGCATGGGATTCAACTCCGTTTAGGACTGGGAAACAAACGCTAGCTCGCCTTGCAAGAAACACACTCTGCTTTTGAGAAAACAGCACTCTTCTACTCTCCTGTGTTTCCTATAGGGCCAGAACAGTGAGCTTGCTCAGAACAAAAGAATTGTGCTTCCTACACACACGGGGCATATCTAGTTCAACTCTGCTTAGGAAACTGACAAGAACAGTAGCTTCTCTTCAGTCCAATACACTGTACTTGCTGGGAACAGACGCGAGTGCTATTTGCACTGTGTATGGCAATGGGAGCGCAATAGTGACTCTTCTTAGCAGAAAACAACTCTTGCTCGTAGGACCAGAAACTGCATGGGATTCAACTCCGTTTAGGACTGGGAAACAAACGCTAGCTCGCCTTGCAAGAAACACACTCTGCTTTTGAGAAAACAGCACTCTTCTACTCTCCTGTGTTTCCTATAGGGCCAGAACATTGAGCTTGCTCAGAACAAAAAAACTGTGCTTCCTACACACACGGGGCATATCTAGTTCAACTCTGCTTAGGAAACTGACAAGAACAGTAGCTTCTCTTCTGTCCAATACACTGCACTTGCTGGGAATAGACGCGAGTGCTATTTGCACTGTGTATGGTAATGGGAGCGCAATAGTGACTCTTCTTAGCAGAAAACAACTCTTGCTCGTTGGACCAGAAACTGCATGGGATTCAACTCCGTTTAGGAGTGGGAAACAAACGCTAGCTCGCCTTGCAAGAAACACACTCTGCTTTTGAGAAAACAGCACTCTTCTACTCTCCTGTGTTTCCTATAGGACCAGAACAGTGAGCTTGCTCAGAACAAAAGAACTGTGCTTCCTACACACACGGGGCATATCTAGTTCAACTCTGCTTAGGAAACTGACAAGAACGGTAGCTTCTCTTCATTCCAATACACTGTACTTGCTGGGAACAGACGCGAGTGCTATTTGCACTGTGTATGGCAATGGGAGCGCAATAGTGACTCTTCTTAGCAGAAAACAACTCTTGCTCGTAGGACCAGAAACTGCATGGGATTCAACTCCGTTTAGGACTGGGAAACAAACGCTAGCTCGCCTTGCAAGAAACACACTCTGCTTTTGAGAAAACAGCACTCTTCTACTCTCCTGTGTTTCCTATAGGGCCAGAACAGTGAGCTTGCTCAGAACAAAAGAACTGTGCTTCCTACACACACGGGGCATATCTAGTTCAACTCTGCTTAGGAAACTGACAAGAACAGTAGCTTCTCTTCAGTCCAATACACTGTACTTGCTGGGAACAGACGCGAGTGCTATTTGCACTGTGTATGGCAATGGGAGCGCAATAGTGACTCTTCTTAGCAGAAAACAACTCTTGCTCGTAGGACCAGAAACTGCATGGCATTCAACTCCGTTTAGGACTGGGAAACAAACGCTAGCTCGCCTTGCAAGAAACACACTCTGCTTTTGAGAAAACAGCACTCTTCTACTCTCCTGTGTTTCCTATAGGGCCAGAACAGTGAGCTTGCTCAGAACAAAAGAACTGTGCTTCCTACACACACGGGGCATATCTAGTTCAACTCTGCTTAGGAAACTGACAAGAACAGTAGCTTCTCTTCAGTCCAATACACTGTACATGCTGGGAACAGACGCGAGTGCTATTTGCACTGTGTATGGCAATGGGAGCGCAATAGTGACTCTTCTTAGCAGAAAACAACTCTTGCTCGTAGGACCAGAAACTGCATGGGATTCAACTCCGTTTAGGACTGGGAAACAAACGCTAGCTCGCCTTGCAAGAAACACACTCTGCTTTTGAGAAAACAGCACTCTTCTACTCTCCTGTGTTTCCTATAGGGCCAGAACAGTGAGCTTGCTCAGAACAAAAGAATTGTGCTTCCTACACACACGGGGCATATCTAGTTCAACTCTGCTTAGGAAACTGACAAGAACAGTAGCTTCTCTTCAGTCCAATACACTGTACTTGCTGGGAACAGACGCGAGTGCTATTTGCACTGTGTATGGCAATGGGAGCGCAATAGTGACTCTTCTTAGCAGAAAACAACTCTTGCTCGTAGGACCAGAAACTGCATGGGATTCAACTCCGTTTAGGACTGGGAAACAAACGCTAGCTCGCCTTGCAAGAAACACACTCTGCTTTTGAGAAAACAGCACTCTTCTACTCTCCTGTGTTTCCTATAGGGCCAGAACATTGAGCTTGCTCAGAACAAAAAAACTGTGCTTCCTACACACACGGGGCATATCTAGTTCAACTCTGCTTAGGAAACTGACAAGAACAGTAGCTTCTCTTCTGTCCAATACACTGCACTTGCTGGGAATAGACGCGAGTGCTATTTGCACTGTGTATGGTAATGGGAGCGCAATAGTGACTCTTCTTAGCAGAAAACAACTCTTGCTCGTTGGACCAGAAACTGCATGGGATTCAACTCCGTTTAGGAGTGGGAAACAAACGCTAGCTCGCCTTGCAAGAAACACACTCTGCTTTTGAGAAAACAGCACTCTTCTACTCTCCTGTGTTTCCTATAGGACCAGAACAGTGAGCTTGCTCAGAACAAAAGAACTGTGCTTCCTACACACACGGGGCATATCTAGTTCAACTCTGCTTAGGAAACTGACAAGATCAGTAGCTTCTCTTCAGTCCAATACACTGTACTTGCTGGGAACAGACGCGAGTGCTATTTGCACTGTGTATGGCAATGGGAGCGCAATAGTGACTCTTCTTAGCAGAAAACAACTCTTGCTCGTAGGACCAGAAACTGCATGGGATTCAACTCCGTTTAGGACTGGGAAACAAACGCTAGCTCGCCTTGCAAGAAACACACTCTGCTTTTGAGAAAACAGCACTCTTCTACTCTCCTGTGTTTCCTATAGGGCCAGAACAGTGAGCTTGCTCAGAACAAAAGAACTGTGCTTCCTACACACACGGGGCATATCTAGTTCAACTCTGCTTAGGAAACTGACAAGAACGGTAGCTTCTCTTCATTCCAATACACTGTACTTGCTGGGAACAGACGCGAGTGCTATTTGCACTGTGTATGGCAATGGGAGCGCAATAGTGACTCTTCTTAGCAGAAAACAACTCTTGCTCGTAGGACCAGAAACTGCATGGGATTCAACTCCGTTTAGGACTGGGAAACAAACGCTAGCTCGCCTTGCAAGAAACACACTCTGCTTTTGAGAAAACAGCACTCTTCTACTCTCCTGTGTTTCCTATAGGGCCAGAACAGTGAGCTTGCTCAGAACAAAAGAACTGTGCTTCCTACACACACGGGGCATATCTAGTTCAACTCTGCTTAGGAAACTGACAAGAACAGTAGCTTCTCTTCAGTCCAATACACTGTACTTGCTGGGAACAGACGCGAGTGCTATTTGCACTGTGTATGGCAATGGGAGCGCAATAGTGACTCTTCTTAGCAGAAAACAACTCTTGCTCGTAGGACCAGAAACTGCATGGGATTCAACTCCGTTTAGGACTGGGAAACAAACGCTAGCTCGCCTTGCAAGAAACACACTCTGCTTTTGAGAAAACAGCACTCTTCTACTCTCCTGTGTTTCCTATAGGGCCAGAACAGTGAGCTTGCTCAGAACAAAAGAACTGTGCTTCCTACACACACGGGGCATATCTAGTTCAACTCTGCTTAGGAAACTGACAAGAACAGTAGCTTCTCTTCAGTCCAATACACTGTACTTGCTGGGAACAGACGCGAGTGCTATTTGCACTGTGTATGGCAATGGGAGCGCAATAGTGACTCTTCTTAGCAGAAAACAACTCTTGCTCGTAGGACCAGAAACTGCATGGGATTCAACTCCGTTTAGGACTGGGAAACAAACGCTAGCTCGCCTTGCAAGAAACACACTCTGCTTTTGAGAAAACAGCACTCTTCTACTCTCCTGTGTTTCCTATAGGGCCAGAACAGTGAGCTTGCTCAGAACAAAAGAACTGTGCTTCCTACACACACGGGGCATATCTAGTTCAACTCTGCTTAGGAAACTGACAAGAACAGTAGCTTCTCTTCAGTCCAATACACTGTACTTGCTGGGAACAGACGCGAGTGCTATTTGCACTGTGTATGGCAATGGGAGCGCAATAGTGACTCTTCTTAGCAGAAAACAACTCTTGCTCGTAGGACCAGAAACTGCATGGGATTCAACTCCGTTTAGGACTGGGAAACAAACGCTAGCTCGCCTTGCAAGAAACACACTCTGCTTTTGAGAAAACAGCACTCTTCTACTCTCCTGTGTTTCCTATAGGGCCAGAACAGTGAGCTTGCTCAGAACAAAAGAACTGTGCTTCCTACACACACGGGGCATATCTAGTTCAACTCTGCTTAGGAAACTGACAAGAACAGTAGCTTCTCTTCAGTCCAATACACTGTACTTGCTGGGAACAGACGCGAGTGCTATTTGCACTGTGTATGGCAATGGGAGCGCAATAGTGACTCTTCTTAGCAGAAAACAACTCTTGCTCGTAGGACCAGAAACTGCATGGGATTCAACTCCGTTTAGGACTGGGAAACAAACGCTAGCTCGCCTTGCAAGAAACACACTCTGCTTTTGAGAAAACAGCACTCTTCTACTCTCCTGTGTTTCCTATAGGGCCAGAACAGTGAGCTTGCTCAGAACAAAAGAACTGTGCTTCCTACACACACGGGGCATATCTAGTTCAACTCTGCTTAGGAAACTGACAAGAACAGTAGCTTCTCTTCAGTCCAATACACTGTACTTGCTGGGAACAGACGCGAGTGCTATTTGCACTGTGTATGGCAATGGGAGCGCAATAGTGACTCTTCTTAGCAGAAAACAACTCTTGCTCGTAGGACCAGAAACTGCATGGGATTCAACTCCGTTTAGGACTGGGAAACAAACGCTAGCTCGCCTTGCAAGAAACACACTCTGCTTTTGAGAAAACAGCACTCTTCTACTCTCCTGTGTTTCCTATAGGGCCAGAACATTGAGCTTGCTCAGAACAAAAAAACTGTGCTTCCTACACACACGGGGCATATCTAGTTCAACTCTGCTTAGGAAACTGACAAGAACAGTAGCTTCTCTTCAGTCCAATACACTGTACTTGCTGGGAACAGACGCGAGTGCTATTTGCACTGTGTATGGCAATGGGAGCGCAATAGTGACTCTTCTTAGCAGAAAACAACTCTTGCTCGTAGGACCAGAAACTGCATGGGATTCAACTCCGTTTAGGACTGGGAAACAAACGCTAGCTCGCCTTGCAAGAAACACACTCTGCTTTTGAGAAAACAGCACTCTTCTACTCTCCTGTGTTTCCTATAGGGCCAGAACAGTGAGCTTGCTCAGAACAAAAGAATTGTGCTTCCTACACACACGGGGCATATCTAGTTCAACTCTGCTTAGGAAACTGACAAGAACAGTAGCTTCTCTTCAGTCCAATACACTGTACTTGCTGGGAACAGACGCGAGTGCTATTTGCACTGTGTATGGCAATGGGAGCGCAATAGTGACTCTTCTTAGCAGAAAACAACTCTTGCTCGTAGGACCAGAAACTGCATGGGATTCAACTCCGTTTAGGACTGGGAAACAAACGCTAGCTCGCCTTGCAAGAAACACACTCTGCTTTTGAGAAAACAGCACTCTTCTACTCTCCTGTGTTTCCTATAGGGCCAGAACAGTGAGCTTGCTCAGAACAAAAGAATTGTGCTTCCTACACACACGGGGCATATCTAGTTCAACTCTGCTTAGGAAACTGACAAGAACAGTAGCTTCTCTTCAGTCCAATACACTGTACTTGCTGGGAACAGACGCGAGTGCTATTTGCACTGTGTATGGCAATGGGAGCGCAATAGTGACTCTTCTTAGCAGAAAACAACTCTTGCTCGTAGGACCAGAAACTGCATGGGATTCAACTCCGTTTAGGACTGGGAAACAAACGCTAGCTCGCCTTGCAAGAAACACACTCTGCTTTTGAGAAAACAGCACTCTTCTACTCTCCTGTGTTTCCTATAGGGCCAGAACAGTGAGCTTGCTCAGAACAAAAGAACTGTGCTTCCTACACACACGGGGCATATCTAGTTCAACTCTGCTTAGGAAACTGACAAGAACGGTAGCTTCTCTTCAGTCCAATACACTGTACTTGCTGGGAACAGACGCGAGTGCTATTTGCACTGTGTATGGCAATGGGAGCGCAATAGTGACTCTTCTTAGCAGAAAACAACTCTTGCTCGTAGGACCAGAAACTGCATGGGATTCAACTCCGTTTAGGACTGGGAAACAAACGCTAGCTCGCCTTGCAAGAAACACACTCTGCTTTTGAGAAAACAGCACTCTTCTACTCTCCTGTGTTTCCTATAGGGCCAGAACAGTGAGCTTGCTCAGAACAAAAGAACTGTGCTTCCTACACACACGGGGCATATCTAGTTCAACTCTGCTTAGGAAACTGACAAGAACAGTAGCTTCTCTTCAGTCCAATACACTGTCCTTGCTGGGAACAGACGCGAGTGCTATTTGCACTGTGTATGGCAATGGGAGCGCAATAGTGACTCTTCTTAGCAGAAAACAACTCTTGCTCGTAGGACCAGAAACTGCATGGGATTCAACTCCGTTTAGGACTGGGAAACAAACGCTAGCTCGCCTTGCAAGAAACACACTCTGCTTTTGAGAAAACAGCACTCTTCTACTCTCCTGTGTTTCCTATAGGGCCAGAACATTGAGCTTGCTCAGAACAAAAAAACTGTGCTTCCTACACACACGGGGCATATCTAGTTCAACTCTGCTTAGGAAACTGACAAGAACAGTAGCTTCTCTTCAGTCCAATACACTGTACTTGCTGGGAACAGACGCGAGTGCTATTTGCACTGTGTATGGCAATGGGAGCGCAATAGTGACTCTTCTTAGCAGAAAACAACTCTTGCTCGTAGGACCAGAAACTGCATGGCATTCAACTCCGTTTAGGACTGGGAAACAAACGCTAGCTCGCCTTGCAAGAAACACACTCTGCTTTTGAGAAAACAGCACTCTTCTACTCTCCTGTGTTTCCTATAGGGCCAGAACAGTGAGCTTGCTCAGAACAAAAGAACTGTGCTTCCTACACACACGGGGCATATCTAGTTCAACTCTGCTTAGGAAACTGACAAGAACAGTAGCTTCTCTTCAGTCCAATACACTGTACATGCTGGGAACAGACGCGAGTGCTATTTGCACTGTGTATGGCAATGGGAGCGCAATAGTGACTCTTCTTAGCAGAAAACAACTCTTGCTCGTAGGACCAGAAACTGCATGGGATTCAACTCCGTTTAGGACTGGGAAACAAACGCTAGCTCGCCTTGCAAGAAACACACTCTGCTTTTGAGAAAACAGCACTCTTCTACTCTCCTGTGTTTCCTATAGGGCCAGAACAGTGAGCTTGCTCAGAACAAAAGAATTGTGCTTCCTACACACACGGGGCATATCTAGTTCAACTCTGCTTAGGAAACTGACAAGAACAGTAGCTTCTCTTCAGTCCAATACACTGTACTTGCTGGGAACAGACGCGAGTGCTATTTGCACTGTGTATGGCAATGGGAGCGCAATAGTGACTCTTCTTAGCAGAAAACAACTCTTGCTCGTAGGACCAGAAACTGCATGGGATTCAACTCCGTTTAGGACTGGGAAACAAACGCTAGCTCGCCTTGCAAGAAACACACTCTGCTTTTGAGAAAACAGCACTCTTCTACTCTCCTGTGTTTCCTATAGGGCCAGAACATTGAGCTTGCTCAGAACAAAAAAACTGTGCTTCCTACACACACGGGGCATATCTAGTTCAACTCTGCTTAGGAAACTGACAAGAACAGTAGCTTCTCTTCTGTCCAATACACTGCACTTGCTGGGAATAGACGCGAGTGCTATTTGCACTGTGTATGGTAATGGGAGCGCAATAGTGACTCTTCTTAGCAGAAAACAACTCTTGCTCGTTGGACCAGAAACTGCATGGGATTCAACTCCGTTTAGGAGTGGGAAACAAACGCTAGCTCGCCTTGCAAGAAACACACTCTGCTTTTGAGAAAACAGCACTCTTCTACTCTCCTGTGTTTCCTATAGGACCAGAACAGTGAGCTTGCTCAGAACAAAAGAACTGTGCTTCCTACACACACGGGGCATATCTAGTTCAACTCTGCTTAGGAAACTGACAAGATCAGTAGCTTCTCTTCAGTCCAATACACTGTACTTGCTGGGAACAGACGCGAGTGCTATTTGCACTGTGTATGGCAATGGGAGCGCAATAGTGACTCTTCTTAGCAGAAAACAACTCTTGCTCGTAGGACCAGAAACTGCATGGGATTCAACTCCGTTTAGGACTGGGAAACAAACGCTAGCTCGCCTTGCAAGAAACACACTCTGCTTTTGAGAAAACAGCACTCTTCTACTCTCCTGTGTTTCCTATAGGGCCAGAACAGTGAGCTTGCTCAGAACAAAAGAACTGTGCTTCCTACACACACGGGGCATATCTAGTTCAACTCTGCTTAGGAAACTGACAAGAACGGTAGCTTCTCTTCATTCCAATACACTGTACTTGCTGGGAACAGACGCGAGTGCTATTTGCACTGTGTATGGCAATGGGAGCGCAATAGTGACTCTTCTTAGCAGAAAACAACTCTTGCTCGTAGGACCAGAAACTGCATGGGATTCAACTCCGTTTAGGACTGGGAAACAAACGCTAGCTCGCCTTGCAAGAAACACACTCTGCTTTTGAGAAAACAGCACTCTTCTACTCTCCTGTGTTTCCTATAGGGCCAGAACAGTGAGCTTGCTCAGAACAAAAGAACTGTGCTTCCTACACACACGGGGCATATCTAGTTCAACTCTGCTTAGGAAACTGACAAGAACAGTAGCTTCTCTTCAGTCCAATACACTGTACTTGCTGGGAACAGACGCGAGTGCTATTTGCACTGTGTATGGCAATGGGAGCGCAATAGTGACTCTTCTTAGCAGAAAACAACTCTTGCTCGTAGGACCAGAAACTGCATGGGATTCAACTCCGTTTAGGACTGGGAAACAAACGCTAGCTCGCCTTGCAAGAAACACACTCTGCTTTTGAGAAAACAGCACTCTTCTACTCTCCTGTGTTTCCTATAGGGCCAGAACAGTGAGCTTGCTCAGAACAAAAGAACTGTGCTTCCTACACACACGGGGCATATCTAGTTCAACTCTGCTTAGGAAACTGACAAGAACAGTAGCTTCTCTTCAGTCCAATACACTGTACTTGCTGGGAACAGACGCGAGTGCTATTTGCACTGTGTATGGCAATGGGAGCGCAATAGTGACTCTTCTTAGCAGAAAACAACTCTTGCTCGTAGGACCAGAAACTGCATGGGATTCAACTCCGTTTAGGACTGGGAAACAAACGCTAGCTCGCCTTGCAAGAAACACACTCTGCTTTTGAGAAAACAGCACTCTTCTACTCTCCTGTGTTTCCTATAGGGCCAGAACAGTGAGCTTGCTCAGAACAAAAGAACTGTGCTTCCTACACACACGGGGCATATCTAGTTCAACTCTGCTTAGGAAACTGACAAGAACAGTAGCTTCTCTTCAGTCCAATACACTGTACTTGCTGGGAACAGACGCGAGTGCTATTTGCACTGTGTATGGCAATGGGAGCGCAATAGTGACTCTTCTTAGCAGAAAACAACTCTTGCTCCTAGGACCAGAAACTGCATGGGATTCAACTCCGTTTAGGACTGGGAAACAAACGCTAGCTCGCCTTGCAAGAAACACACTCTGCTTTTGAGAAAACAGCACTCTTCTACTCTCCTGTGTTTCCTATAGGGCCAGAACAGTGAGCTTGCTCAGAACAAAAGAACTGTGCTTCCTACACACACGGGGCATATCTAGTTCAACTCTGCTTAGGAAACTGACAAGAACAGTAGCTTCTCTTCAGTCCAATACACTGTACTTGCTGGGAACAGACGCGAGTGCTATTTGCACTGTGTATGGCAATGGGAGCGCAATAGTGACTCTTCTTAGCAGAAAACAACTCTTGCTCGTAGGACCAGAAACTGCATGGGATTCAACTCCGTTTAGGACTGGGAAACAAACGCTAGCTCGCCTTGCAAGAAACACACTCTGCTTTTGAGAAAACAGCACTCTTCTACTCTCCTGTGTTTCCTATAGGGCCAGAACAGTGAGCTTGCTCAGAACAAAAGAACTGTGCTTCCTACACACACGGGGCATATCTAGTTCAACTCTGCTTAGGAAACTGACAAGAACAGTAGCTTCTCTTCAGTCCAATACACTGTACTTGCTGGGAACAGACGCGAGTGCTATTTGCACTGTGTATGGCAATGGGAGCGCAATAGTGACTCTTCTTAGCAGAAAACAACTCTTGCTCGTAGGACCAGAAACTGCATGGGATTCAACTCCGTTTAGGACTGGGAAACAAACGCTAGCTCGCCTTGCAAGAAACACACTCTGCTTTTGAGAAAACAGCACTCTTCTACTCTCCTGTGTTTCCTATAGGGCCAGAACATTGAGCTTGCTCAGAACAAAAAAACTGTGCTTCCTACACACACGGGGCATATCTAGTTCAACTCTGCTTAGGAAACTGACAAGAACAGTAGCTTCTCTTCAGTCCAATACACTGTACTTGCTGGGAACAGACGCGAGTGCTATTTGCACTGTGTATGGCAATGGGAGCGCAATAGTGACTCTTCTTAGCAGAAAACAACTCTTGCTCGTAGGACCAGAAACTGCATGGGATTCAACTCCGTTTAGGACTGGGAAACAAACGCTAGCTCGCCTTGCAAGAAACACACTCTGCTTTTGAGAAAACAGCACTCTTCTACTCTCCTGTGTTTCCTATAGGGCCAGAACAGTGAGCTTGCTCAGAACAAAAGAATTGTGCTTCCTACACACACGGGGCATATCTAGTTCAACTCTGCTTAGGAAACTGACAAGAACAGTAGCTTCTCTTCAGTCCAATACACTGTACTTGCTGGGAACAGACGCGAGTGCTATTTGCACTGTGTATGGCAATGGGAGCGCAATAGTGACTCTTCTTAGCAGAAAACAACTCTTGCTCGTAGGACCAGAAACTGCATGGGATTCAACTCCGTTTAGGACTGGGAAACAAACGCTAGCTCGCCTTGCAAGAAACACACTCTGCTTTTGAGAAAACAGCACTCTTCTACTCTCCTGTGTTTCCTATAGGGCCAGAACAGTGAGCTTGCTCAGAACAAAAGAATTGTGCTTCCTACACACACGGGGCATATCTAGTTCAACTCTGCTTAGGAAACTGACAAGAACAGTAGCTTCTCTTCAGTCCAATACACTGTACTTGCTGGGAACAGACGCGAGTGCTATTTGCACTGTGTATGGCAATGGGAGCGCAATAGTGACTCTTCTTAGCAGAAAACAACTCTTGCTCGTAGGACCAGAAACTGCATGGGATTCAACTCCGTTTAGGACTGGGAAACAAACGCTAGCTCGCCTTGCAAGAAACACACTCTGCTTTTGAGAAAACAGCACTCTTCTACTCTCCTGTGTTTCCTATAGGGCCAGAACAGTGAGCTTGCTCAGAACAAAAGAACTGTGCTTCCTACACACACGGGGCATATCTAGTTCAACTCTGCTTAGGAAACTGACAAGAACAGTAGCTTCTCTTCAGTCCAATACACTGTACTTGCTGGGAACAGACGCGAGTGCTATTTGCACTGTGTATGGCAATGGGAGCGCAATAGTGACTCTTCTTAGCAGAAAACAACTCTTGCTCGTAGGACCAGAAACTGCATGGGATTCAACTCCGTTTAGGACTGGGAAACAAACGCTAGCTCGCCTTGCAAGAAACACACTCTGCTTTTGAGAAAACAGCACTCTTCTACTCTCCTGTGTTTCCTATAGGGCCAGAACAGTGAGCTTGCTCAGAACAAAAGAACTGTGCTTCCTACACACACGGGGCATATCTAGTTCAACTCTGCTTAGGAAACTGACAAGAACAGTAGCTTCTCTTCAGTCCAATACACTGTCCTTGCTGGGAACAGACGCGAGTGCTATTTGCACTGTGTATGGCAATGGGAGCGCAATAGTGACTCTTCTTAGCAGAAAACAACTCTTGCTCGTAGGACCAGAAACTGCATGGGATTCAACTCCGTTTAGGACTGGGAAACAAACGCTAGCTCGCCTTGCAAGAAACACACTCTGCTTTTGAGAAAACAGCACTCTTCTACTCTCCTGTGTTTCCTATAGGGCCAGAACATTGAGCTTGCTCAGAACAAAAAAACTGTGCTTCCTACACACACGGGGCATATCTAGTTCAACTCTGCTTAGGAAACTGACAAGAACAGTAGCTTCTCTTCAGTCCAATACACTGTACTTGCTGGGAACAGACGCGAGTGCTATTTGCACTGTGTATGGCAATGGGAGCGCAATAGTGACTCTTCTTAGCAGAAAACAACTCTTGCTCGTAGGACCAGAAACTGCATGGCATTCAACTCCGTTTAGGACTGGGAAACAAACGCTAGCTCGCCTTGCAAGAAACACACTCTGCTTTTGAGAAAACAGCACTCTTCTACTCTCCTGTGTTTCCTATAGGGCCAGAACAGTGAGCTTGCTCAGAACAAAAGAATTGTGCTTCCTACACACACGGGGCATATCTAGTTCAACTCTGCTTAGGAAACTGACAAGAACAGTAGCTTCTCTTCAGTCCAATACACTGTACTTGCTGGGAACAGACGCGAGTGCTATTTGCACTGTGTATGGCAATGGGAGCGCAATAGTGACTCTTCTTAGCAGAAAACAACTCTTGCTCGTAGGACCAGAAACTGCATGGGATTCAACTCCGTTTAGGACTGGGAAACAAACGCTAGCTCGCCTTGCGAGAAACACACTCTGCTTTTGAGAAAACAGCACTCTTCTACTCTCCTGTGTTTCCTATAGGGCCAGAACAGTGAGCTTGCTCAGAACAAAAGAATTGTGCTTCCTACACACACGGGGCATATCTAGTTCAACTCTGCTTAGGAAACTGACAAGAACAGTAGCTTCTCTTCAGTCCAATACACTGTACTTGCTGGGAACAGACGCGAGTGCTATTTGCACTGTGTATGGCAATGGGAGCGCAATAGTGACTCTTCTTAGCAGAAAACAACTCTTGCTCGTAGGACCAGAAACTGCATGGGATTCAACTCCGTTTAGGACTGGGAAACAAACGCTAGCTCGCCTTGCAAGAAACACACTCTGCTTTTGAGAAAACAGCACTCTTCTACTCTCCTGTGTTTCCTATAGGGCCAGAACATTGAGCTTGCTCAGAACAAAAAAACTGTGCTTCCTACACACACGGGGCATATCTAGTTCAACTCTGCTTAGGAAACTGACAAGAACAGTAGCTTCTCTTCTGTCCAATACACTGCACTTGCTGGGAATAGACGCGAGTGCTATTTGCACTGTGTATGGTAATGGGAGCGCAATAGTGACTCTTCTTAGCAGAAAACAACTCTTGCTCGTTGGACCAGAAACTGCATGGGATTCAACTCCGTTTAGGAGTGGGAAACAAACGCTAGCTCGCCTTGCAAGAAACACACTCTGCTTTTGAGAAAACAGCACTCTTCTACTCTCCTGTGTTTAATATAGGACCAGAACAGTGAGCTTGCTCAGAACAAAAGAACTGTGCTTCCTACACACACGGGGCATATCTAGTTCAACTCTGCTTAGGAAACTGACAAGATCAGTAGCTTCTCTTCAGTCCAATACACTGTACTTGCTGGGAACAGACGCGAGTGCTATTTGCACTGTGTATGGCAATGGGAGCGCAATAGTGACTCTTCTTAGCAGAAAACAACTCTTGCTCGTAGGACCAGAAACTGCATGGGATTCAACTCCGTTTAGGACTGGGAAACAAACGCTAGCTCGCCTTGCAAGAAACACACTCTGCTTTTGAGAAAACAGCACTCTTCTACTCTCCTGTGTTTCCTATAGGGCCAGAACAGTGAGCTTGCTCAGAACAAAAGAACTGTGCTTCCTACACACACGGGGCATATCTAGTTCAACTCTGCTTAGGAAACTGACAAGAACGGTAGCTTCTCTTCATTCCAATACACTGTACTTGCTGGGAACAGACGCGAGTGCTATTTGCACTGTGTATGGCAATGGGAGCGCAATAGTGACTCTTCTTAGCAGAAAACAACTCTTGCTCGTAGGACCAGAAACTGCATGGGATTCAACTCCGTTTAGGACTGGGAAACAAACGCTAGCTCGCCTTGCAAGAAACACACTCTGCTTTTGAGAAAACAGCACTCTTCTACTCTCCTGTGTTTCCTATAGGGCCAGAACAGTGAGCTTGCTCAGAACAAAAGAACTGTGCTTCCTACACACACGGGGCATATCTAGTTCAACTCTGCTTAGGAAACTGACAAGAACAGTAGCTTCTCTTCAGTCCAATACACTGTACTTGCTGGGAACAGACGCGAGTGCTATTTGCACTGTGTATGGCAATGGGAGCGCAATAGTGACTCTTCTTAGCAGAAAACAACTCTTGCTCGTAGGACCAGAAACTGCATGGGATTCAACTCCGTTTAGGACTGGGAAACAAACGCTAGCTCGCCTTGCAAGAAACACACTCTGCTTTTGAGAAAACAGCACTCTTCTACTCTCCTGTGTTTCCTATAGGGCCAGAACAGTGAGCTTGCTCAGAACAAAAGAACTGTGCTTCCTACACACACGGGGCATATCTAGTTCAACTCTGCTTAGGAAACTGACAAGAACAGTAGCTTCTCTTCAGTCCAATACACTGTACTTGCTGGGAACAGACGCGAGTGCTATTTGCACTGTGTATGGCAATGGGAGCGCAATAGTGACTCTTCTTAGCAGAAAACAACTCTTGCTCGTAGGACCAGAAACTGCATGGGATTCAACTCCGTTTAGGACTGGGAAACAAACGCTAGCTCGCCTTGCAAGAAACACACTCTGCTTTTGAGAAAACAGCACTCTTCTACTCTCCTGTGTTTCCTATAGGGCCAGAACATTGAGCTTGCTCAGAACAAAAGAACTGTGCTTCCTACACACACGGGGCATATCTAGTTCAACTCTGCTTAGGAAACTGACAAGAACAGTAGCTTCTCTTCAGTCCAATACACTGTACTTGCTGGGAACAGACGCGAGTGCTATTTGCACTGTGTATGGCAATGGGAGCGCAATAGTGACTCTTCTTAGCAGAAAACAACTCTTGCTCGTAGGACCAGAAACTGCATGGGATTCAACTCCGTTTAGGACTGGGAAACAAACGCTAGCTCGCCTTGCAAGAAACACACTCTGCTTTTGAGAAAACAGCACTCTTCTACTCTCCTGTGTTTCCTATAGGGCCAGAACAGTGAGCTTGCTCAGAACAAAAGAACTGTGCTTCCTACACACACGGGGCATATCTAGTTCAACTCTGCTTAGGAAACTGACAAGAACAGTAGCTTCTCTTCAGTCCAATACACTGTACTTGCTGGGAACAGACGCGAGTGCTATTTGCACTGTGTATGGCAATGGGAGCGCAATAGTGACTCTTCTTAGCAGAAAACAACTCTTGCTCGTAGGACCAGAAACTGCATGGGATTCAACTCCGTTTAGGACTGGGAAACAAACGCTAGCTCGCCTTGCAAGAAACACACTCTGCTTTTGAGAAAACAGCACTCTTCTACTCTCCTGTGTTTCCTATAGGGCCAGAACAGTGAGCTTGCTCAGAACAAAAGAACTGTGCTTCCTACACACACGGGGCATATCTAGTTCAACTCTGCTTAGGAAACTGACAAGAACAGTAGCTTCTCTTCAGTCCAATACACTGTACTTGCTGGGAACAGACGCGAGTGCTATTTGCACTGTGTATGGCAATGGGAGCGCAATAGTGACTCTTCTTAGCAGAAAACAACTCTTGCTCGTAGGACCAGAAACTGCATGGGATTCAACTCCGTTTAGGACTGGGAAACAAACGCTAGCTCGCCTTGCAAGAAACACACTCTGCTTTTGAGAAAACAGCACTCTTCTACTCTCCTGTGTTTCCTATAGGGCCAGAACATTGAGCTTGCTCAGAACAAAAAAACTGTGCTTCCTACACACACGGGGCATATCTAGTTCAACTCTGCTTAGGAAACTGACAAGAACAGTAGCTTCTCTTCAGTCCAATACACTGTACTTGCTGGGAACAGACGCGAGTGCTATTTGCACTGTGTATGGCAATGGGAGCGCAATAGTGACTCTTCTTAGCAGAAAACAACTCTTGCTCGTAGGACCAGAAACTGCATGGGATTCAACTCCGTTTAGGACTGGGAAACAAACGCTAGCTCGCCTTGCAAGAAACACACTCTGCTTTTGAGAAAACAGCACTCTTCTACTCTCCTGTGTTTCCTATAGGGCCAGAACAGTGAGCTTGCTCAGAACAAAAGAATTGTGCTTCCTACACACACGGGGCATATCTAGTTCAACTCTGCTTAGGAAACTGACAAGAACAGTAGCTTCTCTTCAGTCCAATACACTGTACTTGCTGGGAACAGACGCGAGTGCTATTTGCACTGTGTATGGCAATGGGAGCGCAATAGTGACTCTTCTTAGCAGAAAACAACTCTTGCTCGTAGGACCAGAAACTGCATGGGATTCAACTCCGTTTAGGACTGGGAAACAAACGCTAGCTCGCCTTGCAAGAAACACACTCTGCTTTTGAGAAAATAGCACTCTTCTACTCTCCTGTGTTTCCTATAGGGCCAGAACAGTGAGCTTGCTCAGAACAAAAGAATTGTGCTTCCTACACACACGGGGCATATCTAGTTCAACTCTGCTTAGGAAACTGACAAGAACAGTAGCTTCTCTTCAGTCCAATACACTGTACTTGCTGGGAACAGACGCGAGTGCTATTTGCACTGTGTATGGCAATGGGAGCGCAATAGTGACTCTTCTTAGCAGAAAACAACTCTTGCTCGTAGGACCAGAAACTGCATGGGATTCAACTCCGTTTAGGACTGGGAAACAAACGCTAGCTCGCCTTGCAAGAAACACACTCTGCTTTTGAGAAAACAGCACTCTTCTACTCTCCTGTGTTTCCTATAGGGCCAGAACAGTGAGCTTGCTCAGAACAAAAGAACTGTGCTTCCTACACACACGGGGCATATCTAGTTCAACTCTGCTTAGGAAACTGACAAGAACAGTAGCTTCTCTTCAGTCCAATACACTGTACTTGCTGGGAACAGACGCGAGTGCTATTTGCACTGTGTATGGCAATGGGAGCGCAATAGTGACTCTTCTTAGCAGAAAACAACTCTTGCTCGTAGGACCAGAAACTGCATGGGATTCAACTCCGTTTAGGACTGGGAAACAAACGCTAGCTCGCCTTGCAAGAAACACACTCTGCTTTTGAGAAAACTGCACTCTTCTACTCTCCTGTGTTTCCTATAGGGCCAGAACAGTGAGCTTGCTCAGAACAAAAGAACTGTGCTTCCTACACACACGGGGCATATCTAGTTCAACTCTGCTTAGGAAACTGACAAGAACGGTAGCTTCTCTTCAGTCCAATACACTGTCCTTGCTGGGAACAGACGCGAGTGCTATTTGCACTGTGTATGGCAATGGGAGCGCAATAGTGACTCTTCTTAGCAGAAAACAACTCTTGCTCGTAGGACCAGAAACTGCATGGGATTCAACTCCGTTTAGGACTGGGAAACAAACGCTAGCTCGCCTTGCAAGAAACACACTCTGCTTTT